>NC_048219.1:184142095-184237830 GCF_002007445.2 Ailuropoda melanoleuca
GTTTACTGAAGCATCAATTTTGTCATAAATCAAGTGACTGTTATACGCTCTATGTATATACACTCCACTCTCTTGTGTCCGTTTGTCTTCTTGTCAATACCACTTGTCTTTACTGTAGCTTTGTAATAAGTCTTGATGTCAGGTGGTAAAAGTCTTCCAACTTTGGCCAAGTATTTTAACTCTCCTGGTTTTGATTCTCTACGGGCTTGTTAGAAAGTCTTTATAGTTCTTTCAGTGGTTACCCGAGAGATTACAACATGCATCCTTGATTTATGAGAGTCAAATGCAAACTAGTACATTTCCCCCTCCCTGGGAGGAATATGTCATGAAATGAAATTCAATTCTACATATATTTAAAGCCCACAAGAGCTCCTGGTATTGTTTTATGGTGAACATATATTTAGGGTCATCCATGTATTTATCCTTTCTGTCGTTCTTCCTTCCTTCATTCTGTTCATCCATGTGGCGTCTCCTTCTTTCTGCCTAAATTAGTCTATTTAGTGTTTCTTTTATGCAAGTAATTCTCTCAGTTTCTGTTTCTTTTGGAAATGGCTTTGTTTCACTTTCGTTTTTCGGAGGATATTTTTGCTAGGTATAGAATTCTTTGAGTCCTTTCCCTCGGTATCCCTGAACTGGATTCTTGCCATTTCCACTCACCCACAGTGTGCACCAAGTTGGTGTAACCAGCTTGGTCAGAGAACAGTGAGTTTCCAGATCTCCTATCTGCCATGCAAGGATGACTATTTTTAGAGATATGGATAATCCATCAGTATAGGCTTTTTGGAGGGCATTTTCCAGAATACACGGATGTCTAAAGTGTACATTCTTGGGGCGCCTGGGTGGCACAGCGGTTAAGCGTCTGCCTTCGGCTCAGGGCGTGATCCCGGTGTTGTGGGATCGAGCCCCACATCAGGCTCTTCCACGATGAGCCTGCTTCTTCTTCTCCCACTCCCCCTGCTTGTGTTCCCTCTCTCGCTGGCTGTCTCTCTGTCGAATAAATAAATAAAATCTTAAAAAAATAAAAAAAATAAAATAAAGTGTACATTCTTAGTCTTCTGGGCTTCTAGCCCAATTCTAGGATATAAGCATATAATTGCACAAGTGTAAAGGTGAAAATAACATCAAACATTTATAAAGTACTTAGGATCTGCTGGGCACCATTGTAAGTGCTTTGCATGCATTAACTACCTCATAGGGCAGTTAACTACCTCATAGCAACTCTACACGGGATGTGCTATCGTCATCCCAGGCTTACAGAGGAAGCATTGAGGGGTCAAGTAACCTGACCAAGGTTCTATAGTTGGTAAGAGATTGACTGAGATTGAAGATCAAGCAATCTGACTTCGGAATTCATCCTTTTAATTACATTCTGTACTACCCCTCCAGGATGTTACTAATGCATTTAAAAGCAAACAATGAGAATACACTAAATGTCCATCAATCGGATCTAGTTAAGTAAAGTATAGTATTTCCATAGAGTGGAATGTTCTATAGCCATTAAAGTAATGCAGTTCTGTAATCATGAAAAGATGTAGATGACATATTGTCAATGAAAAAAAGCTTTGAAACTCTATGGAACAGCTTATAGAATGTGGTGCCATTAGTTGTGGAATTGTGTGTTTCAGGGTGTAGGTTCTGGACAGAGGCCTCTGCAGTGCACTTCTAATAGTGAGCCTGACTTGTTTTTGACAAAAACAGTAAAGCTATTTTTGTTTAATGGACAGAGACTGCATCTTACTTGTCCTCTATCCTCCTATATTTCTTGGTATGTAATAGCCAGTTGAAAATAAACGCACATGATGGCTATTGAATGGATGAATTCATAAATATTTGAGCTCTAGTATTATTTACATGAGGATTTCCTAGAAGAAAGATTTGAGACTTCACTGTCATGAACAATAACTCTTCTTTGACTGGGTACTTGCATTTCCTAGTAGTCCCCTGCACTGTCCTTTTATTTTTAGAAGCAACAGTTAATATGGATTTTTGCAATAAAACAAATATCTTTTGTCCATTTATTTTGAGACTCAATCAAATTGGCAAACCGTTGATTAGCAAAATTCCTCTTAGTTGCTGTAATCCTACCTCCCAAACCTGATTGATAAAGGGAACCAAGTTCTCAATAGAATTACTATCCATCCATCCATCCCTTCTCTGTGGTGCTGTTTCAAAATGAGAAGTTCACCTTGAAGGGTTGAGTTGAGCTGGACCACGTTGCCGGCAGAGAGCAACAGCAGTGTTTCTCTGGCCCCAAAGGGCAAAGGGACTGTTTATCCATCGCAGCCATAAAACTGCCTGAGAATTGGTCTTGTTACCCAAGTCTGTCCTGCTGCTTATCTGATGGACTGAACTGGGGCACAGTGGACAGAAAGAGGGGAGTCAAGGAGCTGCCCTGCATCCTGTCCTCTGAAAATCAGCATAAGCTCCTGAATTTAATTTTGATCTCAAAACACTACTGAGGTCTGTGTTTATGAATGTGGGAATGTTCCTTAAAGCACACTCACTTGGGAAAGGAAGTAAAGACTTCATGTTTTTTATTCTTAAAAAGCACACAACTCTCCCTGTAAGTGTGGCAATTGATTTGCTTCTTTAAAAAAAAAAAAAAAGAGCAAAACCCAGAAACCTCCATAAAATTATTTCACGTGCATAGACTGATGGCACAATTTGCTTTCTACACGGTACCCCTAGCTCTCCCTGCACTTGTGAAAACAAAGGGTCGCCCTGTCCCACAATCTTGTGCCTCATTATATCCTGGCTCTTACTCCTAGTAAAGTTACATGGCTTTGCCGTCTTCTCACTTGGCACGCACTTAGTGACAAGGAAGTGAAAATCCTGTAGTTGGGATTGCCCAGCCTCATCAAGGACACCGCAGAGCCATATCTGACATCACTAGGACAGTCTGCAAAGCAAGACTGATATTTTTCCAGTCTCCTAATCTCTAGTTCCTACCGCGATGCAAGGGCCACAGACTGTGCCCCCCGGAAGTTCTGTTTTTGCACAGGGAGCCAGGACTCGAGGGTTCAAGCCAACGTCTCCTAAGGTCAGTGACGAAGGGCTGGGACAGATGGACTTTTCCTCTAAATGTGAGCACCCCTGTTACCAGGCCAACAAAGTATTCTCAGATCTTTCTCTTGTACCTCTCTGTACACAAGAGTTTGTACATCAGAGTATCACCTTAGGATTTCCAGAAGCTGTATTATCACTTTCAAGTACGGTACCCCTATAATTCAGAAGTTTTAGTCTTTTGTGTGTGTTTCAAAGAAGCCCTCCAGCAGCTCTGACCTGCCAGATTCACTGTGAAAAGCCCACATTGGTCTCAGGGGTTCAGCAAGGTGAGATGGTATTTGCCGTTCATGTTGTGGTCCCCTGCCCTGCAGCCTCGACATCTCCTGGGAGCTGGTTAGAAATGCAGAGTCTCAGGCCCCACCTGGACCCGCTGACTCAGAACCTGCCTTTGAAGAAGCCTCCCGGCAGATTCTAATGCAAGATACAATTTGAAAAGCACCGAAACGGCCTACATCCAATATCCCAGCAAATATGGGGACAATGCCAATTAAATTTCAACCTGCATGGGCCTGTTCAATTACATTACATTGAACATGACTTTCTTCTGCTCTCCTGTTGCTCAGAGGCCCCTCCGCCCACCCAGATTGGAGAAAAATCACTTAAATGTTTGACAGTGTCTTTTGTGTCTTCTAGCAGATTGCCCTTCCCTATACTTGTCATTCTAACAGGCTGCTTAGCAGTTGTCAAAAATGATGTTATAACCTGTCTTGAAGCTTGTTTGATCTCCTATCATAATCCCATTGACCTGCCAAGCCTTGTGATTCATTATAGTTAGAGCTGTGCATATTAACACGAATTATGGGGGGGGGGATTTTGTCGGCTTTGTGAAGATCTGCTGTTTGCACTTGTTAGAGTCTGTGGAGCCAAGACAAGCGATTGCTTCCTAAATCATGCTGCATATGGACTAAAGTTCAGAAATAGATACCTAAGTATCTATTTAGCTAATATTGATATGTAAAAAACATGCAATAGTATCTTATTATATCGTCACCTTAAGAAACATACACCTGCCTTTTTCACTTGTTCAGCAAAGCAGTGCCATTTAAAGAGCTATAGAAAGTAAAACAAGGTAACAGTGGTGGTCATTATATGGAATATACATATTCAATCATCCAAGATCATTAGTCAAGTGACTAAACATTGAAATAATCATTTACTTGCTAGGGTATCATTTTAAATGGTAAAATCCTCTTTTTTTATGATTTTATTTATTTGACAGAGAGAGACACAGCAAGAGAGGGTACATAAGCAGGGGGAGTGAGAGAGGGTTCAGAAGCAGACTTCCCGCTGAGCAGGGACCCCGAGGGCAGGGCTCGATCCCAGGATTCTGGAATCACGACCTGAGCTGAAGGCAGATGCTTAACGACTGAGCCACCCAGGCGCCCCTAAAATCCTAACTCTTGCCCAAACAAAAAAAATGTGCCAAAGATTAAATTCAACCCATTAATTAATGAAGGAATCAGCAAGATATATGGAACTATTTATAGATAATTTAATAAAGAAATATTACTTTGAGACTGCTGGGTTATATACAAAGTTGGTTACTGTCCTATAGGGCAACAAACAGTAACGTTTGGGGTTATCATTTCCACTGGACAGAAATTATTTGGATCTCTGCCAAACAAAAATCTATCAACGCCTGTCACACTATGAGGTCTGCGATCTCTATCTGAGCAGTAGTACACAGTGAGCAGAGTACTATCCCTCCTGTCATCCTTGGGTGGCCTTTTCCCGCATAGGACATTGAAACGAGGTATTTTTTGCCTCATGTCCACATGTTATGTCATTCTTCTTAACACACTTACAGAAAACCATTTTCTGTTAAAAAAGGTTAACATAATTTCTAATGAAGGTTTAAATGCGCTCACTTAGAAAGTGAGCGTTTGTTTTAAAATTGCAGAAGGTGAAAGGTGGCCTATTTTCTTCGACTTCATATAGTTACTCCTGAGATTGGTGAGTTTTCAGAAAGTCCTTTTCAAAGCTTTCTCTTTATGGCCATAGGTTTCCATGCCTAGTGATCCTTCATCCTAGATTTGCGCTTGGCTCTCAGGTGGCCCTGGCGACAGTCGTGGCAAAGAGGGGCATCAGTGACAAAGTGCTTTCTCAAAGAGCCACAAGTATCAGGAGATTGGACTGCTTACGTTCACACTGTGTGGCAAGGTGGTAAATCTTCCTGCTTTAGCTTGGTCCCTGTGAACGTTGGTGTGTTTCAATAGGAAATTAATATTTTTTGAACTTATGCATTCGCTCTTTCTCCCCTATACATATGCTAATCACATAACATGTAGGTTTCTCTCCGTAATCATTCATATTCATATTCATGAACAGTGTGGCCTCCCTCTTTCCATTTGGCTTCTACTGAATCTCATCTGTGTTATTCTCAGAAATTGAACTAATTGTGAGCCAGCATGGAAATGAGTAAGTATTCAGAGTGTATTAACTAGGACACATTGATCGATAACTCAAAGTTATTTTCTAGAATAATGGTAGGAGTTTGGATTTTTTTCCCCCCAGTTTGTTTTAACATCAGGATCTGCCTGCATTGAGAGCGTTCCGTGTGTACAAAGAAGGGGGTCTTGGCTTTTCCTCTGCTCCCGGCTGCAGCCCGCTCTGTGAAGGCAGCCAAGGGCAGAGAGGGCCCTTCACATTCTCAGCGGGGGACCTGGCTGCGGGGAAGATGCCGGAATCCTAGAGTTCTCGGCATAAATAGTTCCGAGATCTGAATGCATTCTTTCCTAACAATTGAATGAATGGGTTTCTTCTACCCCCTTCTTTCTAGTTAGCTAACCTTGTGTCGTGTTGGTCTGCTCAATAGCATTCTTCAGCGAAGATGTTTGGAGATGGAATGTGAATTTGTCGCCCTAAGCTGCATATAGGGTCAGAATTCACAAACGCTGGCTGTTCTCAGGGTAGAGGCCTGTGGCTGAAAGATCTGGAGATGTGGACCAGGAGGAGCGTTTCTGTTTGGCTAAGAATAAAAACACTGTTTAATGCGTTTCTATAAGCCCTCGCTGAAGTTTGTCCTGATGCTTGGGCTGGCTTGATTAGCGTGCTTTCCTGAACATTCCTGATTGCCTGTCTTTATTTTTTGTTTTCTGTAATGAGACAGAATAAAGCTCAGGCTGTTATCTAAGTACTAAGTTTTATAACTGAAAATGGGAATAGGTACAAAAATCATCGTTCTGCATTTTAAACTTTGGAAAATGTGAGTCTCGTGCAATGATTTTATTCCCAATAATTTAAAAGGTTTTGTTTACACCCGGGATGGTACATGGAATTAAAGGTTCATTAAATTTGGAACAATGTGCTCGGTAGGGTACCCCTGGCAATGGATCTTATGTGCCTTTATTTTAAACGTTAGTCAACATACCATTCCTCCAGGATGTAACTATCATACAGACGCTCGGGGGTGTTTCCTTTCTTGGCATGATGGGAGCATTTATAAGCATCAGTTAATTATTTCTGTTTTCATCTATTTTGAAACATTCTGATTTTAACATCCTGATTTCTTGACCGGGATCACATTTTTATTATTATAAAATAATAGATGTTGACCAGAAAATTTACACAATACTGCAAAGCATGGAGAAGATAATCATCAGCTGTAACATGTAAATAGAAAAACACTTGTAACATTTCAGTTGATTTCCTTCTGATATTTTACCCATGCATGCAAGTATGTATTTCTATAAAACTGGGAACATCCTTTATGCAAAGTTTGTATTCTGCTTGATATTACCACACTTTCAGTTACTTTGAAACCACAAAAAAATAAGGCTCCAGAAATGTATCTTCTCAAATGTAAAGTGCTCACGCTATATTATTACATATTTTTATCTAATTACAGTATGCGTGATTTATATCTTTCCAGGTTCTTTCTTGCTAAGATGTGTGCCCCATTCCTGGTGCTATTTTTGCTTGTTTGTGGTTTTGGATTGTTCTGTCGTGGAGCACGTGTTCCTTTTTGGACTTAATTGGTATGAATTCAACTAACCCAACGAAAGCCTTCCCTCTACACAAATCTTTGTGAAGAGCTTTATTATTTTCTTCGATTTTTTTTTTTTTTAAGGATAAACTCCTAGGAGTGGAATAACTGGGTCAAAGTGGTGACTGTTTTGTATACTTGGTAGTCTAATTATGTTCTATGGAAAGGAGTTTAAAACCTTTTTTTTCCCCCCAAAGTAAGGAATCTCTCTTCTGCCATTTCTGTCCTCATGTCTTTCCTTACCAGGCTCTTGGCACCATTCCCTTTTCCTGATCTCCTGTGCCGTTCACTTCTCCCTGTAAACCACACATGCCTTTCCCTCTCTTTTCTCTGCCCCGCCTGTCACATCCACCTGCTCAGGACAGCATTGTCCCAGGGCTGGCTGCCGGCTCCCCACATCTGCCCTCTGCCCTCTGCCCACAGCCCGTCTTCGCCTTCCCAGAGACCTGGAAACTGCTTTCTCTCTGGCTCCATGTACTGTGCCGAACGGTGGAGGTTCCAAAGAAATCACCTCCTCGTTTAGAATGTGCCCACATCAAAACAGCACATGCAATTCCGAGATGGAGATTTTTGTCAGTTTCTGTACTTTCTGTGAATTCAGTAGCTTAAGAAAAGTAACATAAAAAAGTTGTTCTTGAATTTTCAAGCATTAGAGACCTTATTTTTAGAAGCTGCTTAGGATCATGTTATTACTAGAAATTTAGAGCCCTAAACTGGGAAGCTCACTCGAGATGGTTCAAGTATTTTCCTTAAAAAATACCTAATGTCTTTATTACACTAGCATCTTTTATGGCAGTAAATCCAACCATGTGGCTAGAAGGAAAACACTGTATGCCAGCAATCATGTTCGTTAAGATTATTTTTGCCTCAAATGCTAGGGCTGTGGACCAAGAGAGTCTAGTCTCCTGATGCACCAGAGAGGAACAGAATTAGCTTATGAAGAATATCCCAACAACATGCCTGGGAATTGGTACCTGCAGTTACAAGAAAGACGGAAGGAAGGCAGGCAAATTTTCTTTTATGTATCGAAACAATGGGTATTAACTATTACGGATATTCGGGATAAGAGAAAGGCATTAAATTCTCCTAATCACTATAGACTATTTGCTACATGTCAGGCTCTATCGTAGAAGCCTTGAGGACAGCGCCAAGATGCGAGTGAACGCGCCTCGCTGATCACAGTCTTATAATCAGCTTGGGGGGGAAAGCACCCGGACACACGACCACAGCAAAGGCAAGGGAAGGGAAGGGCTTTGTGAGTGATATTACGCAAGGGCCTTTGCATTCAGTTCAGGGAGAGGTTATTTCCAACTGTGGTGATACGCGGAGATATTGTGGAAAGGAAATAGCTTTTGAGCCGAGCCTCAGATGAACTGATATGATCTTGATAGAGATGGTTAAAGTGTATGGGACATAAAAGGAATGCAAACCCAGGGTGATTAAATTGTACCGGGCATGTTTGGGGAAAGCAGGCAGCCCTATCCGACCGTAGTGGAAAAGTTCAAATGGGAAAGCAGTGAGTGAAAACCCTAGAATGATGGCCTAATCAAACCCATGTCACGCTGGACTCGGACTCTCAGTCCGTAGGCCAGTATTTCTCAGGGTTTTTCTCTGGGCTTGCTACCTCAGCGTTAGGTCGGGTGCTAAATGCAGAGTCCTGGGCCTACTTCAGTCCCCTGGAATCTGCATTTTTAATAGCCCTCCTCGGTGACAGGGAAAATCGGAAAACATTTGCTATTGAAACAGCCATCAGGATGGTCAGTGAAGGCACTTCGTGAGGGTTTGGGGGCAGGAGAGTGGCAGGCAGGAGGTGAAATGAAGGCTTGAACTCTGGGTGACGACAGCGGGAGCAGGGATTTGTGCCAAAGGAGGAGTCTCTGGAATATAGTGAGTTGGGGGCGGGGGGTTATGGGCAGCGAGAGGAGGGAGCAGTCAGGTATGGCCAGCAGGACTCCGAGCCTCCAAGGCCAGGGAGACTGGGGTGCCCCCAGCAGCAATATGGATAACACGTGGTTGCCCTGAACACCTACAGGACCACTCCAAACCTCCACCCCCACCCCCGCAAAACTGCATTTTGTCCCCACCCCTCACCGAAATGCCCCCACGAAGTATCTCCGGAATTTCGAAGAGAGTCTGGCACGCGCTCATCAACTGTGAGCCCCCTCGTGCCTCCTTGCTCTCAGACAGGGTGGTGTCAAGACAGCTTGGCTGGATTCCTTGCTTTTTGGCCGGGCCGTGAGCTCGGGCGCCTTGGTCTTGCCCACTGCCTTCAGGACCCAGCAGCTCCCTGACCCTGGCAGTAAGTGCCCCACGGCGGGTCTAGGAGAGGCGGGTGTTGCTCTGAGTACCGTGGCCCTGCTCTGTCAGCCCCCTTCCCTGCTGGCCTGCTGGTCACCAGCATCTCCACTGCCCCTCCAAGCCCAGCACGTCTGTGCCCAGACAGATTCAAGGCGGGGCACTGCGGCCTGGAGGGCCGAGGAGGGATGGATTCTGCTCTTTGGAGAGCCCTCTGCCAGAGGGGCCTCATAACTGCCTTCTTCAGCTCTGAGCTTTATAAATTGAGGCAAAATGACTCTTTTGTCCCCTCTGACTTCTTCAGAACTCAGATGGGACATCAGTGGGGCTGCCAGGAGACCATCTGAGTGGTGGAATCTTCTCTCCCCAATGAGAGTAAAGCCTTGCTTGGCGTGTTGAGTTCAATGAGTTCCTTGTACCTGGGTCTCCTCCTTCCCTCAAAACGTGTGTTCCTTTAAACCACACCAAGAACTCTCGCCCTCAGCAGGTGAGGTTTTGGCAGGCCATCCCCCCCACCGTGCACCAGAGACAGCCAGTACCCCGCAGAGGACCCAGCTGGGCTCACCTGGGATCCCCACTTCACACGGGACTTGAAGGCAGATCCTGTTGGGAAGAGGAGAGACTGAATCATTTCACATAAAAATTTTTAAGGAGGCGATACGTGTAGGTGATATTGAAGTCCCAAAGGCACACAGGGCGCCCTGTGAAAAGTCTCCGTACCTACTGTGCCCTCCGCCACGCGAGAGAACCTCTTTGTGCATCCAAGTAAGAATGTGTCTGCATATTCTCCCATCTTTTTGAAAATGGAAGTGGTAGCATACTATACACCCTGCTCTATACATACTGTGCTTTTAAAAATCCCGTGTCAGAGGGGCTCCTGGGGGTGCAGTCAGCTGAGCGTCTGACTCTTGGTTTCAGCTCAGGTTGTGATCTCGGGGTCATGAGATCGAGTCCTGCATCGGGCTCTGCACTCAGAGCCTGCCTGAGATTCTTTCTCTCGCCCTCTGCCCCCCCCCACTCATGCTCGAGTGCGCTCTCTCTCTAAAATAAATACATAAATCTTAAAAAAAAAAATCCCATGTCCCAAATGAAAGCTCCTCACCCATTTCACAGCGACAGGGTATATTCCATTGTGTGAATATACCGTGGTTAGATTCAACTGGTCCCTATCAGTGGAACTTGGCATTTTTCTAGTCTCCTACTAACACAAACGCTACAATGGACAGCTTGTAAATACGCACCTCATTTCAGATACAGGCAGGTGTATCTCTGTGGTCGAGTCCCAGAATGAGATTGTGGGTCAGGAGCTAAATTAAAAATTTCCTCCCCATAAGGGTTGTGCCATTTTGCATTCACACCATTGCGTGGACAAGAGTCCCCTTTTCCTTCTACCTTTTCATCAACAGAATGTTTTTCAGGTTCTGGGTTTGTTAAAGCCTGTAGGTGAGGGAGGGTTTGTGTGGGAGGGTGGACAGAGAGAGGGGCACGCTGGGAACATGTAGGTGTCCAGAGCTCTGCTTGACACATGGCAGCAGGCACCCAATGTTATTTAGTAAAAGCGAAAAATAAAAATAAAAAAGTCCACCAGCTTTTAATTTTTTTTTAAAGATTTTATTTATTTATTTGACAGAGACAGCCAGCGAGAGAGGGAACACAAGCAGGGGGAGTGGGAGAGGAAGAAGCAGGCTCCCAGCGGAGGAGCCTGATGTGGGGCTCAATCCCAGAACGCTGGGATCACGCCCTGAGCCGAAGGCAGACGCTTAACGACTGCACCACCCAGGCACCCTCAGCTTTTAATTTTTTAAAAAAGATTTTTATTTGCTTGAGAGATTGAGACAGAGATCGCAACAGAGAGCAGGAGCCAGGAGGGAGAGGGAGAAGCAGACTCCCCGCTGAGCAGGGAGCCCGATGCGGGACTCGATCCCAGGACCCTGAGATCATGACCTGAGCCGAAGGCAGACACCCAACCGACTGAGCCACCCAGGCGCCCCAGCTTTTAATTTTTTTGCTTGAAATGGAATTTTAATAACAAACAGTAAAGTTGACTTTGTTTTGGGGTGTATAGTTCTATAGATTTTAACACCTGTGTAGACTGGGGTAAGCATGCATATAATACGGAACAAATTCACCCCCCGATATATCCTTCCCTCGATCCTGGCAACCACTGACCTGATCTCCGTCACTACAGTTCCGTCTTTTAGAGAATGTTCTATAATAGAGCCAGACGGTGTGTAACCCTTGGCGAGTGGCTGTTCCCATTCAGCATAACGATCTCCTCCCCGCTGTTGTATGTATGTATGCTCCTTTTTCATGGCTGGGAAGTATTCCTTCCTGTGAACGCAGCACATTTTGTTTACCGGTCCGCCCACTGAATGAGTCTGGGGTTGCTCCCATTTTGGGGGAGATTATAAATAGAACTGTCCACATTCATGTACAGACTTTTAGGTGAACATAACTTTTCATTTCTCCTCAGCCCAGTTTAATTTCCACTGAGGAGTAAGTTTCGGTATATTTTTGTATGTTTCAGAGGCATTCCTATTTCCTTTTCTGCAAACTTCTCATTCCCTTTGCTCGTGTCTCTTTTTGGTTGTTGGTCATTATTCTCTTAGACAAGTTGGTCGGGGGGGACTGTCGGTATCTCTGGGTAGCAGTGTCCAGCGCCGAGTTGAGACATGCAGGGCTAACGTTTGAGAGAGTCACGTGAAGACCCAGATTTGAGAGACCCACTGAGAGAACAGACAGGAAGCCAGAGCACTGCACAAACTCTCCAAGGGAGAAAGTGCACAGGGCCGGAAGACAGGGTCTGTGGAAATGCCCGTGTTCAGGATGTGGAAAGAGGAGGAAGCTTGAAAGGAGGAAACTGAGAAAGAGATTTCTTGGAGAAGAGCCAGGACGGTGCAGGGTCACACGAAGAAAAGCTGACTCCCGAAGGTCTGCTAAAAAAACACAGGGTACTGTGTTCAGAAGAAGAAAGAACGTCTCTTTCCAAGAATTGTCGGCAAAAATGAATTCTAGAAAAAGTGGAAGGCAACATGACAACGTGTAGACGGGGTTGACTCTAGGTGGCGCAAACAACGATCTATTTTTATTTCTTATACTTTCCCCTGGTTTTCAGATTTTCTGTAATGCCCATGCAGTACTTTTTGGTGCTTTCCAGATTTTCCAATGCACTGGGGGAGATATTTTAATTTTTCAGTGATAAACTTTCAAAATAATCCGTGTGAAACTTTGTAGGCAAACCTCGGCAAGCTCCTCATTCTCTGACTCGATGTACTCCTCTATTAATTACAATAAAACTTCACCTTCTGGTGAATTTTGTAGTGAGAACATTACGGGAAGAAGAAAATGGATGACATTAAGGAGTTAAAGGTCTGTATCTTTATTTTATTTTTTTAGAGAGGGAGGAAGGGGGCAGAGGAAGAGGGAGAGAGAGAATCTCAAGCAGAGCTCCACATCCAGTGCAGAGCCCAACGCAGGGCTTGATCTCGTGACCCGGAGATGGTGACCTGAGCCAGAATCAAAAGTCAGGTGCTTAACTGACTGAGCCACCCAGGCGCCCCAGGATATTAAAGACATTTTAAATAGGCATTTAAGGAAGGAAAGGAGGGATAGAGAGTGGTGGAGGGAGGCGGGAGAAAGGGAGGAACGGAAGAAAGAAAGAAAACCACAATCTAAAATGTCCTAAGGAAGGATTCATGAAGACAGGCATGGTACCTGCACTTGCTGAAATGGTCTGCGTGCTGTTGGAAATTCTGTCTCTGAAGACGGTGCCCAGACCGGCGGAGCTCTGGCCCCACCCCATCCAGAATGTCTCAAAGCACCCCAAACAAATGTACCTTCGAAGGGACAGCAGCAGCTGGCTGTGTGCCCGGGGCGCCCCCAGCAGCTAACTCCCGCCCCCCACTGCCAGCCGCAGCCCCCACCTGCGCAGAAAGGACGACGCCACCTCTGTGAAGATTCTGACAATACTTGCGATCTAATGTTAAATCAAAATAATGGAAGATGGAGGAAAAGTGGGATTAGAGCTGCGTGTTACAAAAACATGTAACATCTGTTCCACAGACAGAATAACTAGAACACTCACAACGTGAACAGCATGATTGTTTTTCCTATTGTCAAACCTTTACAGCTTTACGCTTTTTAAAGCAATGCCAAATAAAGCAATGCCAAAAACTGTGCTTTCAATGTCAAAGCGGCAGTACTTGACTCACAGTGACACCGGAACACCGGGAGGCACTCACCGGCTTACACCCTTCTTTTCTCTCCTTCCCACAGGACGTGCTGGGTGGTATCCTGGTCACTGCGGTCCTCATCGTCCTCACCTACCCTGCCTGGACCCTTATCGACCGCCTGGACTCGGCCAGCCCCCTCTTCCCCGTGTGTGTCATCGTGGTGCCCTTCTTCCTGTGCTACACCTACCCCGCGTCTGACTGCTACAGCCCGACCAGAGCGGACACCACCACCATCCTGGCCGCAGGGGCGGGGGTGACCCTCGGGTTCTGGGTCAACCACTTCTTCCAGCTCGCGTCCGCGCCCACCGAGTCTCTCCCTGGCATTCAGAACATCCCGCCGCTCACCACCAATATGCTGGTCTTGGGGCTGACCAAATTTACTGTGGGGATCGCGCTGATCCTTCTAGTACGTCAGCTGGTCCAGAACCTCTCCCTGCAGGTGCTGTACTCGTGGTTCAAGGTGGGCCCCAGGAACAAGGAGGCCAGGCGGAGACTAGAGATCGAAGTGCCTTACAAGTTCGTCACCTACACGTCCGTGGGCCTCTGTGCTACGACCTTTGTGCCAATGCTGCACAGGTTTTTGGGACTGCTCTGAACCTCCAAGAGCTGGAAGGTCGCCCACTGGACAAGGGAGCCTAAACAGGAAAGGGGTGGGTGGGCAAGTTTCGACAATACGTTTTTCTTTAAAAAAAAAAAAAATCCTTAAATCACATGTCTGTTTTGCTGAGAGCTGAAATCATGGTTGCTGTGCGTGGAGGGCAATACCGTCTCATAGGGAGCCTCAGTCCACAAGCATCAGGCTGCAGGGGAAGCCAGACTCACCCCACAGTGTGGTCTTTGAGGGTCCCCCACCCTGTCACGGGGACTTTGGACCTGGTCGTGGGCTGGCAGGGGCTGTGGCCGGGCTTGGGAGATCCGGGAGAGACAGGCATGATCTGAGAGGCTGGAAGTCAGGCGTCTCTCTTCCGTCATGACCTTGCCCATCACGGAGTCTCATGTCCAAACTTGGAACTTGGGTCTGGAGAAAGGGTGGCGTCGTGTAGAACTGCTGTCCTTGGACAGGGTGACATTTCTGTTATGATCACACTAGACTGTGCCCACTTGGGTGGCAAGCGCCCTGTGGACCCCACCGTGGGGTGGTAAGAGACGGGGGCGACCCTGGGAGATCGTGGGCAGGAGCCTGATCCCTCCGGAGTCCCGCTCTCTGTGGGGTCCGCTCCTCCGTGTCTGTGCATTTTGCAGAATGCAGGTCACGTTTCCACGCTCTTTGGATCCATGAAACCTGCTAGCTGCTCCCGCCTCTCTTCGTCGGGGCTTCCCAGCATGTCCTGCTCTCTCCTGCTTCCCTGGGACTTGGGACCAGCCCTCGGCCCATCTTTAGGTGTTTTCTGCTTCCGTACACACTGGGGAGGCGCCGCCGTCTGCCTGCAAGAGGGGCTTCGGTAGAACAGAGGAGCTGAGCCCTCCCTGGGGCCTGACGAGGAGGGAACGGGCCGCTGGGCTTTGCTTCTCCATTTCTGTTACCCTGTAAACCGATTTCTCACCTACTAAATAGAATCGGGGCTCCCTTTCCAACTCCCCACCTCTTCTCTCTTGGCAATTTTAAGGGCACTTAATGCAAGAACAGGGTCAGCCTCTCTCGGGGAGACAAGCTGACCAAACACAGCCCAGCCTTTAAGCCTGCGCCTGTCCTTGTGAGGCTTAGGGAGGCCACCTTAGGGACACATGCCCTCTGAGGGCGCATCTTCAGTTCTTAAGAGTAAGGAACACACATCACCAATTTTCTGAAGAGTTAGCATAAATGCGTAGTGAAGGACGCTTCTTTTGTGGTGAGGGGTCCGAACCACTGAAACCAAAGACTTACATCCCGACACATTTCCATACACACGTTTCAGGGGTCGGCTCTGCCCGCCGCCCCCAGGGTGAAAACTGAAAAACCCCATGTGTCCTCATTTCAAATATGTCCCCTGACCTTTCCTTCGGGATGGCTGTGGCTCTTCGCTTCGTGCCCCAGTCTGTTGAGCACAGCGTTCAAGAAACCATTCTGCTTTCCCTTCACATTCTCTGACACTTTTCATGGTTAGGAGGCAGGAATCAGAAGGACCTTCTATTTGTTCTTACGGCAAACTCGGACCAGTGTTTGCGGCCCCAGGAGGGAGGGAGGGAGGAGCCCCCACTTCCAGGCACCCCGCCCTGGGCCATCCCCACCCCGCGGTGGATGGAGCACTGAGTAACACTGACGCACAATGATTTTCGTTGATTTTTCTGAAGCTAATGAGCCAAAGGATCCGGTTTTTCCACTTGTATCTTTTGAGAGGAGGGGCCCCAACTGTCACAGCAGCGGGTGTTGGCAAATCATTCGAGTGTGTGTGTGTGTGTGTGTGTGTGTGTGTGTGTGTAATTTTTAATGCTGTCCTTAAGCCCCAACAGCAGGACAGCCGACAGCGGCACGCACGTATTTACGGCTGTATTTACACGGGTCGGAGGATGAGTGGCCGAAGCACCTTAGAGAATGAACGACCCAAGGGCTTGTCACGGTTGGTCACTTTTAAAAGTCTCTCGTTTTGCAACTGGAAAATAAAAAGTGCGTATTGGTGAAGGCCCTTGTAGGTTTGGAGCTCTTCTGCTCGGCAGCCTGGAATCAGGCAGAAACGGACTGGAAAGTCACTACCCGCTTCCCACTCTCGCTCACCGGCCCTCGCCAGGCACTTGTCACACCCTCGCAGGCCGGCCGTCTCACACACCCCTCCCCTGTCCCTTCAAAGAGTAGGCCGACGGCTCCTTGGAGACATTTGGATTTTCTCTCTGGGGAGAGACTGCCCCCTGCTGGTAGAGCCTCCGCCGCGGCCCAGAGCCCCCCTCTATCAGGAGACTTGGCAATTAAGAATTTAAAAGTCAAGCTCACCATGAAGGATCCAAGATAAGCTTAGGACCTGGGGTCTGGCCAACCCTGCATTCGGAAGCCGTGGCCCCAAAGCCCTCAGGATCACTGGCGCCCCTGGGAGCCCAGCACAACAGGCCCTCCTCCTAACGTGCCTGCCCCCAACTCCCGCCCCCTCTGGGCCAGGCCCCCCTGCAACGTCCTTCCAACCAGCTGTCACTCCATGCTGGTTTTGCTCGGACCTGCACCACAAAATATGCAGCAGGAAACACAGCAGGGACCCTGAACTTAAAACCCTTAAATGGCGGTGGCCGAAATGCCTGATGGTCGCACTGTAACATGGGATTTTTCTCCCCCAAGTAGGCAAGTCATGCTTCCGGGTGTCATCAAAGCATGTGTTTCGGGGCCATATGCTCCGGGTTTCTATTTTGGAAGCTCTCAGCTGTCTTGCTTATGTACTGTATGTAAATTTATTCTTTTTAAAATAAAATCATTTTGTGTTTGATTATGACTTCTTATTAAATGTTTCAAAGGCCCATGTTGTGCTCCCTTGGATGTTTCCCCCCTAGACCTTTCGGGGTTCACTGGACCTGGGTTGAAAAGAGGTGGCAGAAAGAAGCGATAGGCTATCTAATTCTCTGCTGCTGTCCTAACTCCATCGTGTGCGGGTGCTGGTGTCATGGCCGCCACAGATGTGCCGAGCAGGAGGTACTACGTGCACCCCAAGTCCTTGATACTAGAAAGAACCGTCTTACCATAGTCAGAGACTAATGCTACTGTGTGCGGAAAAGTAAATGTTACCAGTGTTGCTAGTTAAGGTAACTAAAAGGTTTTCATGAATGAGTCCACCGCTGAGCCAAAGGAGCATGGCCCAATTTCATATTCACAGGGTTACAATGATACGCTCTGACTTTAAGCATCCCGAATTTGCTGCTTGAGATGGTACAGAGAGCTGACACTCGTTGGCAAGGTTACAGCTAGGACCCTATTTTGTGTTTTTAATACCTGCTATGCTGGGTACCATGGTCATGTGAAGTAGGATGGGACCTTATCTGCCCTGTGGAGTTCTCCCAGGAGAGAGGAAACTCTGGCTCAGGGACACGGGGAGGAGGGGGAGATTAATTCCCGCTTGAGGCCCACAGAAACTCAAGGAAGGCCCCAGGGAGAAGGACTACATGAGCCAGGCTTACAGAACAGACGGAGTTTGCACAGGGATGGGACGGGAAGTAGGTAGGACATGATTCTCCATGGCGAGGCACAGCTTGCCAGAGACACTTCCCCCAAACACCTGCAGCTCTTAGAAGGAGAATCCAAACCAGCCCCTGACTGGGACGTATGTGTAGGAATTACAGTGATGAACAAAGGATGAGCAAGGGGCTTTGACCCTGCAGGACCAGATCACAACAGCAGGAAGAAGGGGTGAGAAAGCCCCTTAGGCCATTTCCTTCCATCCATTTGGGACCATTCCACAGGAGGTGACACCCAGAGGTGATTTCCTAGTCTCCTTCATCATTATTTGAATAGTAAACAGTCCGCAGTGGGCACCTTCCCCTTCCACCATCTTGGACCTGGCCTCTCATGCATAGCTTCATTCCTGGGGCCTCTGGGTTGGCGTTCAGCAGAGGTGACAACTGCTGGGGCCTCAGTCAGTGTCCTTGGTGCCCATTTCCCCCTTCTCTCGGTTCAGTTCCCTGAACTTCTCCGGTGGAACTTGATTTAAAAGTATCTGACCTTGATCCTGGCTCTTTGAGAGACCTGTACACGTGCTCGCTCACCCTCCCCCTGCTAATGAGGAACGAAGCCCCGGTTCTCTAATAAAAGGCTAACCAGAACCAAGTGGCATAGATGTCTTCCTAAAACCTGCCTGTTTTGATTTTTTTTTTTAACTTGAATTTTAGGTGCACCCAGGGGTTTGCTGTTTATAAATGGCCTTTTTAATCATATGGCAATTCTTCGTTTCTGTAAACATAAGGCTCTTCCATGGATTACTTGGGGTACACCATGTGTCCATTGTTTCCTTAGAGTGGGGCACACCTGCAGTACAGACTTGACTATTTACAGGATGCATATGAAGAAGAATAAGAGTTGAATGTGGACCATGAATAGAATGTGAAATTCTTAAAACCGTAGCCACATGAGACAAGGGAGCGCTACGAAGCCAAAAATCCTTTTTCCTTTTCCACGCCTGTCTACATGGCATGTGAAAACAAACAAGAAAAGCAAGGACGCAGCTAGGAGTTCCGGCCGTGACGCTGCTGTAACGCACACACTCACCACATCTGCTGGCCTTGCTCTTCCCTGCTGTGACAGTGGGGTCCCCTTGCTTGGAGCACGAGCCAGATTCTTCCCCAGTGGAGGGGTTCGAAGAATGTCAGTGCTAGCCTCCGATGGCTGAGGCCAGGACAGGGTGACAGTGGCTGTTGCCTTTAGGCCCTGGACCTGCATCTGTGATCCAAATTGGCTGAGGCCTCCTGGGCTTCGGGTCTAGGGTGTCTCTCGGTCACATGGGAACCTGCCGAGTGGTGCCGTGAGGGGGGGCAAAGGGTACACACCAAACAGGCCCCGTGAGCCATCTTAATTAGGTGCTAGTAAGACTACTTGGCTGGAAAGCTACTTTTGTGGTGGGGGCAAAGCCATAGCTTAATGCCAGGGTTTCATCACGTCAATTCTGCCGTTATTACATGGGTATTGGTAGTTATTTGTTCACTTCATTCCTTTACCTTCTAGTTTTTCGTCTCTAGAAGGTGAAAATATGTATCTTCGGTCTATCAATGTGCTTGTCTTTCCTCTAGCATCTTGGACAGATGGAATACAGTTACAATCATATCCTTCCTATTAATTTTATCATCTCTGCTATATTTGTCAGTTTCTGATTCATTTTTTTCCCCCTTCCTCGTTATTGGCTGTATTTCCCAGCTTCTTAGCTTGCCTGGTAATTTTTGATTGGATGCCAAATACTGTGAATTTTACATTGTTGGGTGGTGGGTACTTTGTAAGACTATAAATATTCTTCAGCTTTGTTCTGGGATGCAGTTCATTCCTTGCAAATAGTTTCTTCGGGTCTTGTGTTGAAGCTTTACTAGGCGGAACTAGGGCGGCATTTAGTCTAGAGTTGGTTTTCCCCACTACTGGGGCAAAATCCTTCCGGGACTTCTCCCCATTGCCTTATGATTTCTGGGGTTTTCTAGCTCTGGCTGTGAACTAGTGAGCTCCAGGAATGGTTCCGTCAGTTCTTTGTGGATGGTTAGAGGCAGTCTCCTCTGTAACAGGCCGTACCCTTAGGTACACAGCTGGAGACTCAGGGGCCTTTGCAGACAGGGGTTATGTCTGTGACTTCCCGAAGGCATCTCTCCTATGGGTCCCCTCTCTTCCCTACCGCACAGTTTGCTTACAGGGTACCTTTCCATCTGGCTAATCTTGCTTCATCCACCTTCATCCACTTGGGAGCCCACCCAAACTCTCCCTGTTCAGACGGTCTGCCTACCACAGCTGAGAAATGTCTACTCCCATCCGCCTCTGGTTGGTCTTCTACTCTGTATGAATCCAGCACCCATGTGGGCATTTACCACATTTGCACCCTTTACAACTGCATTCCAGCTGGCCCTAAGCAGGTCGGGTTTTTTTAGACAGACATATGTTCGTGCCTCATGAAAATGACTTGCGGAATGCATCCCTCATGACTTGTGGAATGCAGGAAATTTCTTTTGATACCAGGTTTGGTATCAAACAAGTGCCTTTCCTCAACATCTTCACTTTTCTGTCTTAAGGACAGATTTGCTCTGTATGGTAAATCCTACAATTCGAATGCTGTAGCCTTTCTCTCTAGCAAGGGCCCCTACAACAGGGGCGGGGGGAGGCATTCAAAGTGTTTTGTAATGTAGAATCGCGTCATGTTCCTTAAATAGAGGCTATCGAGGCCAAACCTTATGGATGAGTGTGAAACTTGCATGGAGAACTTGAGCGAATTCTTACCATGCTGTTCAGTCACACCAGGGAGAACATGCATACAGGGCGTTAGCCTGACAATTCAATTGAACGCATTGCTGGAGATATTTGTTCAACCCACAGTGGAGCTGCGATCTCTCTAGTCATCCTTCCTGTTTACTAGGAAGTCCAAGGAGAGTAGGATACCTGACAACAAAACAGGCAGTGGGGGAAACTAAAATCACGTAGGGTCTGCTTTGGCCTTCTTGTGGCTGCACTTATTCGTCAAGGATTGGCTGTCTGGTTCCACCTTTATGCCAGGAGGCCAGTTTCCGCGCTGACTTTGCTCAGGGGCCTCAGGGAGCTGCTTGCAGATTGTCCCAGAGATGTTCCGCTGCACTGAATTTCATTATGTATGCCAGCTTTTTTTTTTTTTTAAGTAATGTTATTCAAGCCCCTTCTAATAAGCCACAACCTGGAAGATAGCAGATGTGTCCAATGCTTTTGTTGTGTAGAGGGCATATTTCACTGAAGGCACTTGTGTCCCTTTAAGGCCACCTGTCTGCCAATTTTGGATAAAATGAACCAAAGAGCCAACTCAATGCCCAAGCATTGGGGTTTGTGATATGTACAGAAAAGATGATCAAGCACAAACAGAAGCGAAGACTGAGACCCAGGATCGTAAGCAGCGTTCTTTTACCAACCTCATGAGCTCATTACTGCCGAGGTCAAGAGGGGGAGCTGGGCTAGCTGCTGGGCTACTCCTGCTTAAACGGTAATAGTAATTGAGCATCCTCTCCACCTAGGACTCTAACCTATTGGGATAAGACACTGCTCGAGGGCAGAAGTCACATCTAGGAACCACCTAAGTAGCCCCATGGCTCTCAAAATGTGTCTGTCCAATACCGAAGGTGGTTTACACAGCCTGGGTTTCCATGGCCTCCAAGCCGGTGCTATTTTAGGGGGAGGCACAGGGAAGTCCACTGGTCCCTGTAACTGCAGAGTTGGAAACAAGAGAATGTCAACAGAGGAAAAGCTGAACAAATTCTGGACAGCCATACAGTACTGCATCATTTAAAAAGAGACCGGTCTCCAGGTACTGACCTAAAAAAACAGGACATGTGAAGTGTCATGAGATGTACTAAGTAAAATAGAAACCAAACTGTGTTGCAAATCAGTAAGTGCAGCATGACCCCAAAACTGAGCGTGTGTGTGTGGGGCTGACGGTTGAAACTAAGAAAAACGTCAGAAAGAGCACAAGCTAAATTATTAATGGGGGTTAGTTACTTTAGTAGACTGGGAGAGGGACGGTAGATTAGCTGGGGAAGGTTTTACTTTGTACAATTTCCTAAAGTAGTGAAGATTTTTAACTTTTTGCATCTTTCGGTATTTCTTTATATAAGAAAACTCAAACTTCAACATTTTGGAAAAGTAGGTAAATGACACACAACACGGAGTAATCTATGGAATCTGAGTCACTCATTGTCACAAACCCATTTCTTACCCATGGGACTTTTGGGCACATCATTAATCTCTGAAGGCTGAATGTTCTCATATCATAAATCAGCGAGAATTCCTATTTCTGACTACCTCCTATGATCGTTGAAAAAATTTAAATGTTGAAAGAAGATCACGTGTGCAAATACTTTGTAAACTGAAGAGGAATGCAGGAGTATCAGGCTTCAGTAGAAGGCATCTGTAAGCGAGACCAAGATTCCCCTTTCCACACTAGGGCTCCCAGGTTTTCCTAAGAAGGTAGTGTCTTCTCCGACAAAGGTTTTGGCAGTGCCCACAGACTGCCCTGGCTCCAGTTCAAATGCCTCAGCAGGGACAAGTGTAACCCGATCTGACTGTGTGGCCTCAGGTCCTAAACTGGAGGTTCATTTCTTCTAATGTCCCCGGTATTGTTTTGCTTCTACGGTTTCCTGCTTCAGAGGGCAGAAACAGCCCCATGATGGATGGAGTTGATCTTTCCCCTTTCGTGCTGCGATCTACAGTTAGTGATCAGTGGGTTTTTCATTACAAGTAGTTTCTGACCAACCAAAAAACACCCAGGGGGCTGGCTGCTAACAGAGCAAATGGCCCCCCTCACTTCAACAACGGTGATCACAGGGCCCAGGCACCAGGACTTTAACCACAGCAGACGCGAAAGCGGGGGAGAGGACCTCCTTAATAGTAGTGGACCAGTAAGCCACTCTGAGCTGTTATACCAATTCTAAAATTCATGCTTTTACCCTATGCATATATCTGTTGTGTAAAATTATTAAATACCTGTTAACTTTTTTCCTCCCAGCTTTACTGAGGTAATACCTACTGCCTGTAACTAACTTAACCACCTAAGGAATAGATTCTTTCCATTGTCCCCAAGGGCTTCCTCTTTACCCTTTGCAGTCCCTTCCCTTCCATGAGTTCTGGCCAACCAAACCGCCTCTGACTTTTCTAGAATTTCATGTATGTGGAATCATAGTCTCGGGTCAGGTTTCTTTTGCTGAGCATGCTTTGGGATTCATTGATATTCTTTAGTAGTTCACCTCTCCCCCCCCTCTTTTTTCAGGGGTGGAGGGGGAGGAAGAGAATCTTAAGCAGGCTCTATGCCCAGCACAGAACCTGACATGGGGCTTGATTTCAAGACCCTAAGATCATGACCTGAGCCAACATCAAGAGTCAGACGCTTAACTGACTGAGTCACCCAGGCGCCCAGTAGTTCTTTCCTTTTTATTGCTGAGAAATACCTGTAATGTAAATGTACCAGAGTTTATCCATTCAGCTGCTGACGAACAGTTGGGTGGTGACTACTACAAGTAACACTGTTTCTTCCGTTCCCACCAGCAGGGCACGGAGGTCCCACACACCTGGTCTCACCGATCCTTGGTATGAACCGGTCTCTCAAACTTCAGCCATTTCAGTTCGTATTGTGGTTTCTACTTGCATGTCCCTGATGACTAATGACGTTGAGCATCTTTTCAAATGCTTATTTCGTGTATCTTCTTTGGGGAAATACCTGTTCAAATCTTTAAGTATGCTGGATACAAACCGTCTGACATTTTTTTGTGAGCATATCTCACTTCATTAAATGCTGTTAGGATCTGGCTACAAAAGAATTGGGAAGGAACAGGGCTATACGTTCACAGATCTTGCTAGGGCGGACCCTGCTGCCCTGACTCGAGGCAGGAGCAGGGTGGGGCTTCCTCACAGTAGGCTCAGCAAAGCTCTATAAACGTAATTCCTTCTCACTTTGTTAGCTATTTCTACTGGCACTTGAAGTTTTACATTTTGTGTTTCATGTCATCTTAACAGTAACTGAGAACTTACCTACACGTTAGACCTAGCTTTCCCACTGTCGGTGTCTGCTGGAGGAGCCTAGATGCTGGAGGAGCCTAGATCAAAGGAAATTAGGGGGCAAGACAAGGCAGATCGACAGAAACTTAACTTCACCGGAGATCCGATACTTCTTCCCTATAAAATAAGAAGCTAGCTGCGCAATTCAGTATTTAAACCCGTGATTTTATAATATTGATTACAGTAAAATGTATGGCCCACGGCAAAAATAATGTTTTCATCGTTTCCCAATGTTCACACCGCACCGCTATCAACATGGTTAGCTCGGCTGGCGGAGCACAGCTGTGTTGTACGCAGTCTCAGGAACCACGGAGTGCAAACACCTCCACACCTACAAATATCTCAAGTGCTCGTGACAGATTTTTCTTTCACTTTAAAATGACTTCAAGGGCTGTAACTGCTAGACCACCATTGCTTCATACTGGTTTCCTAAAAACACTGCGTCCCGATGCTGAATGCATGTCAAATGTGAGAACTGATAATCTTCCATTCTCGTACTCGTGCACCCTTGCATCCGAATCTGCTATCCTGTTGTTTCACCAGTCAGACCCCGAGCGTGCGCTCCTCTGGGCTTTTCCTAACCACGCAGCTTCACAGACACCGTGTTCGCACAAGCTGGCCTAATGCAGAGAGCGGGCGGCATTTACCCACAGAGCCAGACATCGCTTTCTACTTTATTAAACATTAAAGCGCAAATGGATGGTCCCTGTGGGGACGACAACAGGACACCAGGGAAGGAGAAGGGGACACTCAGGGAGAGAGTCGCACAGCAGAGACCCAGCTTCACAAAAAGGGCTCAATATTGATTTCCAGGGAGGAGCAGGGCATGGTCAGCTCAAATTTGGTGATGACGTCAGGATGAAGGACCCCAAGCTTCCCGACGCTCTGACCCCTGGCAAAGATCTCCGCGCATCTCCCAGGGAAAAAAGCAGGGCCTGAAAAAGAAGAGAGAAATCAATGTTTCTCCTGGCAAAAATGTCAGCAGACGTTTAACACCTAAGGCTCACCAGGCTGCTAGGAAGATAACTTCTTTAAACCACTGGCTAGGAAATGAGTGTGCTGTCCTCACACTTTCTAATCTTAAAATGAAATATTTGATATTACAGCAAGGAACTCTTACAAGGAAAAGGTTAAGGGCAAATATGAAAGGGCCCCCGCGTGGGTTTTTGGTTTTGTGGGTTTTTGTTTTTGTTTGTTTTTTAATCCCAGGGCTCCAGGCAGGCAGGATCAGGAAAGGGGGGCTGAAGGAGCACAGCTGGGCAAGTCCTTGGGGAGCTCCGCAGGGAGGAAGGACAAAGGGGAGAAATGAAATGTAAAACTGATGGCCTTGCATGGGAAGAACCTGTTTTGAAACAGGTTTTCCATAGTCCTATGTGCTGGATAAAAAGGCCACCGTGAGCTCATTTACTATTCAAAACTCATTCTTCTCCCTTCGGACGCAGACAAACACAAGCTGCACGGTCGCTGGCAGGCTTAGGCCTTGCTACCAGAACGCAACCCGCATTCCTGCTGGACAAAGAACTTTCTCAGCAGTTTTAGAGCACCTTCTGTAAGAGGCCAGCACCGAACAAGTCTGGGTTGACCCCGATTGACTTCAAGACAGGCAGAAAGTGCTCTCTTCATTTGGGTATCAGTGGAAAGCTATGGCTCACCAAACTAGGAACCGTCACTGAGGTTCGAACAGCTAAAAATAAGCAACCATCCAGGCCCACTCCATATTCACTGACGAGTGCCACGAGAGTTCATCAATGCTCATTCCCTACTCAAAAAAAAAAAAAAAAAAAAAAAAAAAAAAAAAGCTGACTCATTTCACTTGCCACCAACTTGAAAAGAGATCAGGCCCACAGCTCCTGACTGATTCAACCAACACGGTTACTGGCATGAACTATAAATACGCAGCAGGGCCGGGCCACAAGCCTACAGCCTGCCATTTCAGAGTGAGTGCATTATTTATGAAAGAATAAACTGCTGAGTCTCTACTAATGGCTCCAAGGTCAGATGATGGAGAAATACAGGATTGGGGGTGGGGGGGGCAGCACGCTGCTAACAAGTCAGTACCAGCCACACGGTAAAGACACAGGACGATTCCACGTACTTCCCAGTCAGCCCAGGGGGATGGTGTTTATATTCCTGAAAAACATTTTTAATTGTCATTCTTAAAGCACCCTGGGCTGGAATAGAAGGTGGCCTGTTCCTCACATCCCCCCACAACTAAATTCTGCTCCACGGTCTTATTAAAGCAAGCCTTTCCCTGAACTGCATTTGAAGTATTTGGCTATGCACATTAAGCCACATTGGGGACGGGGCAAAGAGGGGACTCAAAAAACACAGAAACCAAACGGGACTGACAATGTAGAGCCTTCGTGAGATATGAATAGCACTAAATCTAATAAAGATGGCCTATTTTAACACTATCAAAACAAAAACCCAGTTTACAAAACTATCTTCAAATGACAAAGTGAAGCTCATATAAAGTGCTGATGCTACGCTGTGTCACCAAGAACTGCGGAACCTTCGTTCCACCAGGCATCACCCCTCTACAGAACCACAGCTGCACACCCTACGCCGACTGGAAACAAACACCAGCCTATTTTTAAAGGCCATCCAGAAAGGAAGCTTAAGACCTTCACTGGCAACCTTGCCATGTTTAAGAATCCTCACTGTGTATCAAAATCCTTTCTTTTTATCTACAAATTCCAATTTGATTGGATTCATTTTAACTGAAGCATAAAACCAGACTATTTTAGAATCTAAGCCAGATGTGCTAGTTCGAACAATGTTAGCAAAATAAAGCTTAAGAGATAAGAACTTAGAATTTTTACTTCATAAAACAACTTTTGGAATCAGCACTTTTTAGCAAAATTCAGCTGCATTCTTCTTCAGTGAGCAAGCATGATAATGCCGTCTGTCCCTTCTCCAGAAGTCTGGACCACACTTGGCTTCAGCTCATTAACCAGTCAGGTACTCAAACGACAATGTTCCTATCACTAAATACAATTTTCCCTCTTTCTAAAGCAAAGCAAAGAAAACAAATTCATATTATACGTTACTTAAAACATACTCAAGTATGAGTATTCTAAATAACGTAAATAGCAAAAGCTCTCAGCCCGGCACCCAGATCCACCAGAGCTGCTCCCACCCCCTCCATCAGCCCAGGGCCCGAGGGCCTTCGCTGCAGGGGAGCTGTTTCTGAACGGAGAGGACCCCAAGGCTCCTCTGGCCTCTCATCCAGCGTTAACCCTCCCCTGCCCGCCCACATGTAACAATGACATTCACGGATGGACTTCTGTATAAACTGTGCTGAAAACCGCACACTTGAGCCTGTGACGACCATGATCATTTTCTTGCCATTTTTCATTTCTCACAAGGTCAGATTTGATAGGAAGCACTTAGGATTTGCTTCCTCTTCTGTTCAGTTAGAGCAAAGCTGCAATTTTGTTCTTCACATACACAAGCTGAGAGGCACACAAAAGGGGCTTCAATAGGTACAGACAGACCCTAAAAAAACAGACCTCTTGACTGATGGGTATGGACTAGAAATCCTGAAAGAAAAGATAAAGACTGTGTGGTTTCAACCAAACTTTGCAGGGAGCAATGCACCCCTCCGAAGAAGGTGGCCAAGAGAGCATTGGTTCGCTACCGAAACAAAGGGCACACGCCTGGCTAAGGCAGCCATTCGGCCCGCGCTCGGAGACAAGGGCAGTTCCCATTGGCAGCAGGGTGGTTGAGCTCAGTAACTCAGGCAGATGGATGGATGGATCAGAATGCTCGAGCTGGGACTTAAACCAGTCTTTCCAGAAGAAGTCACATCCAAATAGAGCCGCAATCTGGGTCCGGGCTTGTGAAAAACCAGGCCTGGATGGCAGTCGGAGGCCAACTCTAACCTCCCCAACAAAAACCAAACCGGTGCCTCTGGAGAAAATGCAGCCTGCTGGGTCTAGAGACAAAGTTGCCCCAATTCACGGAAAATCATGTTGCCCTATGAACGGGAACTCTAAAATTCAAATTCTAAAAAATACAGTTGCCTACTCTTCATATGTCTAAGCCCAAACAGGGTTCCTGGTTTGCTGTAAACACTCCAATTTTCAACCTGTGCCCCAAATGCTCCCTGGCACAAAGCCTCTCAGCTCACTTTTTCACCTGGTTCCTGACACGGATTAAACACTCCGCTTTGCTGGTATCCATCACAGCGAAACGGCCTCCAACATAAAACAGACCTGGGGGAAAATAGTGGTCTCGTGCTGAAATCCATGTGGAAGCCCAGACAAAAGAAACATCAGTTAAGCACAAGCAAGAATTTAATTTCCCAAACTTAGTGGGGTGTAAGTAAGTCCCTTAATTAAAGCTTTTGTAGCATCTCCTCCAGGTCTGTAATTGTCTCTCTGTGCTCAAGCGGCAGGACCACTTTGAGGACCTTGGGGGTAATTCTCGGCCAGTAACGCAGCACAGCACCCAGTCTTTAGCACATTTTCTGGCTAATTGACCTTCAAAGAGTTCGTGAGCTCCCACTCTTGCTCGTTGCCAAACACCTTTCACAGTTTCTTTTTGCCCCTGTCTTTCTTTTAGAGTAGTATTATAGGCCCAAAGTTTGGATGAGCTTTCCACATTGAGTCATTCCTATAATTTTAGGACGCGTCGGAAGTAGAGGTTTAAGACGGTAACTGAGCGGACCGCTAAGCCGGACTCGGGACGGTGTTACCAAGCATGAGGCCCTTCAGCCTTGATCTTCAACCCCTGCCACGGGCCATATTCAACTAATTCATCCGGGGCTTTATGCTGACCATCTCCAATAACCATCTACTCAATTTTACTTTTCCCTCTCTCCACATCACTAAGACATGCTTCGGGGTTCAAATCTACATACTGGTAACTGCCTGCAATCTGGTAGTGCATCACCCCAATTTTCTCCAATAAAAAGGTAAGAACAAAATAAAAAGGGGCAAGGACCTCTGGGAAAGGATGGAGTGTACATCTCAGGTGTCACAACAAATAGAAACCACCACTGTCAGTTTAAATACAAATAACCCATACACTCCCTCCTAAATTCAGGGACAAAATACAAAATCACAATCATATAGATACAGTGAAACACTGGGCCAACTGAGTGTGCTTTAAATTTGTTCTAAATGACCGATTATGTAATACAGGTAATGGAATAGGAATAATCATTTAACAGGCTGGTCCTAGGACTGGTACTGCCAAACCCTACCCCTTCCTCTCCTAAGTCCCTAATTTCAAATACAATTTTAGATATATATAATATATGTATAATATATATAATATATGTATAATATATATATTATACATATATATATTATGTATGTATATTTATATATATATATATATATATATATGAAATAATCCATTCCATGATGCAAAAGTCCAGCCTAGGAAAAATACAAAGGACAAAAATTCCCCAGCATTCCATTCTGGAGAGAAATGGGCAGAGTGGGGCACAGGGCGGAGTGGAAGGGGGCTGAAACCATGTTTCCCTACGCAGGACTCGTCTCCTGGTTTCCCACCAGTTCTCTGAGCATGGAGTAACCACGACTGTCTAACTGCTGCCGGCACCTCAACGTCCCTTTCCTTCTCTGAGTTTAAAGGAAGAGGAAGGACAAAATATAGGGCCTCTTTTTAAAAACTGAGCACACACTTAAACTGAACATGGGAGCATGGTAGTTGTTCTCCAAGTTTTAGAGGCAGGAGTTTTTTTTTTAGTATACCAGCAGTTATACAAAGCGGGGAGAACCACAGGGGTGGGGGGGGGAGGCACAACGTAGGCGACACATTAACTTACAAAAAAGAAAAAGGTGTAAGAATAGAAGGGAAAATAATCAGTATAACTACTGAAATATACACCCACACATTTTTTTCCGATCTCAGTCCACTGCAGATTGGGAGAAAATATCTCTATAAAGATAATTTAATTTGTAAGTGGAGACTGAATAATTTCCAACTGGTAATATAAAACACCCATTTTCCCCCAGATGTATACAATTCTTCACCTTACATCTGAAGTGAAATATTTATGGTACCTAAAGTCTTTAAAGAGAGGGGACCTAATCCCCTGAGTTTAATGGCTATCTTTCATCCCTTTCGGGAGATCAAAAGAAAGAAAAAGCCCTTACACAACTTTACAGTGCTAATCCCAACACACCTGCAGACATCATTAACTCTTAAAGCGAAGGCAACCGGAGGTGAGGAGAGCGGGTGCCTACTTAACCCCACAGCAAGGGACCGGGGAGGATGCCTGCGCTCACAGCAACATCCTATCGAGACACGGCAGGCAAAACCCCTACTCACATAAAGGACTAGATCCTGGAGACTCTATTCTTAAAAAGTAATCAGGAAAGCCCAGACTATCTAGTCTTCTACTAAAAAGGAGAAATGTCTTCAATAAAGAACCTTTTAAAATAAATCACCACAATCAACCTTATAAGTTTTTAGAATCAGAACTCCAAAGTTTCCCAGTTTTACTCTGTATAGACAAATTTGTAATTTATTTCCATGGAGATCACTTAATATTTCTTAGATCCACTTTAAAGTCTAATCTATGTGCCTCTCATACAAACCCATATTTAAAAACCTGAAGAAGGTCAGCAATGTTAGAAGAATTTAAATGTGAACCATCCAGTTCCAATTTTTAAATCAGTATCAAATTTACTTATATAAAACCAAAGGATTTCTAACTCCAGTTTAAAAAGTGCCCTCACTGTCTCTACTGGTTTTGAAAATTCCTATTCTAAAATAATGCCATTGTCCTGATTTGTCTGACACATAAATCATTTCCCCCAAATTGTCACATTTCTTAAACATTCATAGGATCGTTTTAGAATAATAACTTCAGAACAAAATGTATGGATCACCTGCCTTCCTGGGCCAATAAAATGGTTCTTTTCTAGGTTTTCACCTATAAAAGCCTTTAAGGAGACAATTTCTCAAACCAAATATGAGCTTTATTATTTTCTCCATAATTATAGCAAAACAGTATTAATAATAATAAAGACTATTGTAGGGCTAACTGGGGAAAGAACAGGAATATGGAGTACATAAGACTGTATCTATAATTTCACAATTAGTTAACCTACTATTCAAATTCACACCTTTGGCCAACGTGGAGTAAACAGAACTTCCAACGTGTAACTATGATGCATGGGCTTTAGTTGCAGAATTAGATTTCTGCTGACAAAGGAGGGAATGCAGGAGAAGGAAAGAACACGGAGACCATTAAAGCCAGAGTACCCTGCCTTCTATTCCTCTCCTTCCAACCCCAGGAGAGGCAGTGCCTCAGTCCCAGCGCAGCCCCGGCCGAGCCCCTGAGGACAGGCAAGTTACAGATGGGGAAAAAGCGAAGCACAAGGAGATTAGGGGACTTGCCCAAGGCGAGCAACAGTATAGGCTACGGAGTGCGCTGAAGGTGCCCGCGGCCACTGACACGGGCGCCTCTGTGTGTGTGGCCCAGAGGCACAGATGGCCGACGGGATAATGTTTTCAAACTTTTGGTCAAGCTGTCCATTTCATGTTTGCAAACTTCTTCTGGTTTAAAATAAAATAAATAAACAAAACTTGAGAGAAAAAACAACCTGACAACCTCTAACCTTGGGACATACCCAAGTACGCTCTGTAAAATTATGAATACAACATAATACTGATGAAACGTGACAAAACCTAGAGCCCTCCACGGAAAACAGAACTATGTTTTTTCGATCTCACACAACACAGGCACATTTAAGGAATAAACTCCAGATTCTTCAGACAAAGCTAGAACAACATGAGCAGATAAATCAGCACCACAGTGACACCACCTGAAAAGGCGAGGAGAGAAAGCACCTACGTTAGAACTCGTGGCAGGGCTTGCTTTTGAGGCACAGAAATTCCTGCAGAATCTGAACACCAGAAATGACGTGAGAAGACCTTGTCCAAGTCTTTACTTCAGGATGAGAAAATGGATACCAAAGTGGTTAAGAAAACCACAGAGCCAGGTAACAGCAGAGCTGAGACTGGATGCCCCAACTGTGACTCTTTTATCCAGTTCACATTTTCTGAAGGGCAGAGCTGAATTCTACCCTGAGTTTACTCTGGAGAGTATCGATCCCAAACTTACCTGCCTCTCCACAACTCTGTGGTCCAAGTGGACAGATCCCATCATCCCCACATGAGAGCTGAAGAAGCTGGCACAGAGGGATTCAGTCCTAAATCACTGGAAGTGACACCCAGTGTTGTTCTCACTGCACCACAGCTGACCAGGCACCCCAGCGTCTAACAAAATGTACTCTTTCCTACCATTTTAAATCGTGTCTATACCACCCTGGGATCTGCATTTCAACTTAGTTTATGTTCGTATGTCTAAAGACATTTTTAACATTTCCATTACATGTGTCCTAGTTTGCCAGATTGTCTTAAAGTATTTTATGTTGGAGTTATTTCCAATTATCCACTGTTATACAGAGGGCTTCTATAATATACATTGCATTCTGCTCTTTCTTGGTTTCTTTCCCTTTGCCAAAAGTAATACCACACAAATAAAAAAAAATATGAATCCTTGTCTAGCTCATTATATATCAAAGTGTTAAACAACAGACTTCTAGCCACGGTAGTAGCAACAAACCACAAACTTACACTAATAAGGATGATGTTGGTCCCATCTTGTAGGACACCAATAAGGATGATGTTGGTCCCATCTTGTAGGACACCAATTAAATACTTTCTCTTGCATGGTACCAACTACTACCTTTTTTAGTTCTACTGGTGGGTGGAAAAAAAATGCTTTAAAGCAGCCGAGGAAAGTAATTCCAAGAGAAAGTCTCTATTCAGAGAATGTATTCAAACAAGCTAGGAGCCTTTAGGAATTAAGAGAATTATCAGAAACTTCTCTCTTCTGAAAGGTGAGGGCCAAGTACAGTGGCTGAGACAACACCATTAATAGAATACCTACCAGCTACTGATGAATATTAGACACATCAAAACAGGTCTTACCATAGAAACAGGAAGTTCTGGAGCCATTTAAAGCAAAGCATTTTATCGGACATTTGCTCCAGTGCTTACTCTTTCTGGCCTTCAATATCACTCAGAAGGAATAAAAATCCTGTCACTACAGTCACACGGTTTTCGTTTACAGTAAGGCGTATATTTGCTATTATGCTGGGCAGTGCTGCTGTGCCCCATGTTTCTCCTTCCACCTCTTCCTGAATATGTGTTTTTCACATAAGAGCATGGCTGTCACCATGACATAGTTTCAGAGGGTGGGGAGATTTTTCTATTCCGCTGAATTAGCCCCCATTCTTCGTGTTAATACCTTAAATTGTTATAAAGGGACCACATTTCTCTTCCTTCATAATTAGAAAGGCAGCTAAAAATCAAAGCACCTCTTAAGTTCACACTGATACGCATCAACTGAACTCAGATCCTTTCCTGAGAAGGAAAGGTTTTTCAGGGAGCAGAAGGCAACAAGTAAGAGCAAGAGGGCGGGCGGGAAGAACACCCGGGACACAGAAGGGTTGCAGCACGGTGAGGGCCAGGGGTCCCGAACACAGGCTGTCCACCTCACCTCTGGCCTGTTGGGTCGAGAGTAACCCCCCGCAGGGAGATTCCGTTCCTAACCCCCAACCCACCTGAGCCTGCAGTTCTCAGAGGTGTTTCCAGGAGGGAGGAGAGGGTGCCTACATCACCCTCATGACCGTTAGCATTGCTTTCTCAAACAGGTGAAAGGTAGACCAGAGCTATTCAACACCAGGGAAAAGCAAAATAGCTCCTCAAGATCCAAGCTCTCAACTGGGACCTTGACGAAGCTAATTTGTCTTTCTATCGTTTATATATAACACTCTGAATGTCGATCTGTGGGATTCCTGCAATGATGGAACAGAAGACTAATAAGCTAAACGGCAGAAGGGAGCCTCTCCAAACAAAATACGGGAAGGAGAGAGAGAAAAGGTGCTGGCAGATGAAAGAACCTCTGGAGAAGACAGATTATCTAATGAACGTCGGATTATGGTTCAGCTTCCCCACTGCCCCAAAGTGACAGTAAAACGTGCATTTCTCATCTTTAGACAAAGCAGATTATGGATTGATATTTTTTAAAAATCAGCAAGCATTAGTTATTAAGAATCCCAGAGTCTTGCTTCCTAAATAAATTAAAAAAAAACAGACGTTGGTCCGTGATTTTTAACAACCTTCTAATTTTCTAAACCATAATAGATGGTAAGCTATGAGCAGTGGGAGTTACTACATTAAACTAAGCCTTTGGTTAAACTAAGCAAGGAGGGAGCAAAACCGAGACCTCAAAAAAGGTGTCGGCATCCAGTGGAATGACTTTGTTATTCTAAAAGAACAGATGCAAAAAACCCAACCCAACCCAAACACCACCAACCCCATAAATACGTCATTCTAAATAAAGTCCTTGGATAGGAAACCTGGTTATTAAGTTGCAAAGTGCTCTGAAAGGATGCCGGATACCAATATTTGCTCCAGCTCCAGGGTAAATGGGACCATATACAGAGTCCTCTACTTTGATACATAATGTATTCTTGAAACAGTTACAAAATAAATCCAACATATAAATACATCATCAGCTAAAGGTTTTATAAACTCCGCAGTTATGACATAGACATTTCCTTTTGGAATCTTTCCGAATCTTATCAATATTACATGATTAAAGGTCTCACCTCAATTTCTAATTACCTACCTTCACATATAAATAAGACATTTATTTTAATGCTGGGACAGACTGCTAATAGACTAAGAGGGCTGGGGCTGGTTAAGGAGACTATCACGCCAACTCTGTGCTTGCAAATTTCTTGAAATAGTTCCCAAGAGTTGAACAATAGAGGCTTTCTTTTCTTGAAAGAGTCTGACCCATTCACATATCTTCATGTTTTCTTCTGTACCTGTTCAATCTAACTAAAGGACTTCCAAAAATCATTCCATCTTTTAAAGATACCAAAGATAAAAGTTTAGATCTCTTCTATTCCTTCATGGATTCCAAAAAACATTTACACTAAATTTAGGAAGTTAAATGGTACCATTAAAAAAAAAAGAAAAAAGAAAAGAAAAGGCAGTAACTGGAAAATAGCATATATCAAAATCTCCAAAGCATATGGAAAAAGAAAAAACTGGATCTACTCCTCAAACGTACTCAGGATAAATTACAAACAGATAAGAGGTGTAAATGTAAAATAATGGAACACCTGAGCACTAGAAGCAGCACGGGGAACTCCTCCCTCATCATAGAGTAGAAGAAACTTCAGGACTCAAAATCCAGAAGCAATAAGGAAAAAGATTAGCAAGTTTTACTATATAAAAATCTACATGGCAAAAACCAAAAGAAAAAAAATTTAAAAACTTATAAATGGTGGGATGTATATCACAAAGGGTTAATATCCCTAAATGCATTAAAAAAAATTCTGAAAATAGAAGATAAAGACCAACATACCTAAGAAAAAATAAGACACATGAACAAGCAGTTCACAGAAAAGGAAATAAAAATGTCCTAAAACATGAAAATATGTTTACTTGCTCCTAAGAGAGCACCAATTAAAACTACAGTAGACACCATTCTCCTCCTGAAAGACTAACCCCCAAATAGAGAAGTCTGACAAGTCTGTGAACCAGGTTCAGAAAAAAAAGGTCCTCTCATCTGGTGCTGCTGGGTTTGTACAATGTTAGAACACAAGTCCTCGGAGGGTGTCTGGCAGTATCTAACACACATACGAATTTACCGTTTGTCCCAATAATCCCATACTTAACAGCAATCTGTCCCCAAGAAACACTAGCAAAAATACCAAACAACATATGCACAGGGCTAGTCATTGTGGCATTATTTGCAGCAGCATAAGACTGGAAAGAGCCTAATTATGTCCGTCGCTAGGGAATTAGGTGAATCAACTGTGGCACTCCAGTACAGTGCTCGGCAAAAGAAAGTGGCAGATCTCCCCATGTAGCTGCAGTGAGCTCCAAAGTAGATGAAGTTAAAAAACAAGGTATAGAACAGTATGCAAAGTATCAATGCCCCAGTTAAGAACGTGGAGAATACACACACACATTTCTAAAAACACTGTAGAAGGATAACTGAAAACTAATAATAATCATAAACCTATACAGGTAGTGAGGGAACAGTGTGATAGGAACAGGAATGGAAGGTGGACTTCCTGAAATAGACTTCATTTTGTAAGCTCTATCTTAAGTACAAAGAGAACTGCATATAATATTTAAATTGTTGTACTAATCATTATAATGTCATTTTGAAAACCAGGTAGAGTGAGCAAATTACATAAGCTCATTAGGAACCAAGATTTTCAATGTAAAGAAAAGAGCTATAAAGTCAAGTATATTAAGTAAAAATCTTCTAATCCTAAATATAAATTGGAAATAGCCATATGAACTCAATGTTTTCTCATTTAAAAGAGAAAAAACAAAACAAAAATGATTTCCCCAGCTCTGCACACCAAAGTCCTAGAAACAACTTCTTCAGTAGCAGTGAGCAATCTCAGCACCCAGACTGCTACCGAAGTTTCTCACTAAAAGGAAGCAGAGCCACTTGGAGACAGACCTGCTTCCAAGTCTGCCACAGAAAAGATGTAGGAGCCCAGAAATGTTTTCTATATTATCACCAGCTTTAGAAAAAGCCCCCCCCCAAGCCCCGTATACAATCATTTCCCCCTCTTCATTTTAGTAAGAGCTTCCTGACTAAGGTTTCTCAAGACTTATAGTCTTTTCCCTTCTCTTCCAGAACTTTTCAGCCCTCAAGAGGCTAAGAAAGGCAGAAATCCCCACCCTAGGGACTGTGTGTCCCCCAGATCAGGAAAGAGAAAGTTCAGCAAGGAGTGTCAGAGGCTAAGGGGATGGGGAGGGCATCCACAGGTGAGCAGGGGACAACCCTGAGAAGGCAGAGTGATGAGTGGAGCAAACACACAGGGGAAAAGACGGAGTCAGGTTACAAACAGGGGCACCGATCAAGTAAATGAAGAAGTTAGGAATAATGGGAGCCGGGTTTCTCTGTTGAAGAGACGTACAAATATGGAACAAGAGAAAACTGGAATGAACCATGAAGGTGTGCACTGGAACAGGGGCCCTGTCATGGACTTTCAGTCCACAATATATACATGCAGAAGAAAATGCATGTGTGCACACACACACATGTACAAATAACTCCTACCCCCAACAGCAATAAATACCCCTTAAATCTTGGCTTTTACACACCATTCCCTAACAAACAGAACCCGGATGGAGAAATGGGGCAACGAAAAGTTCCAGGTAAGCCTGAGAATATCTTCTTGTGCCCAAAGCAAGGGAAGGGGAGTAAGGAATAGGAACATGTTAAAAGGAAACAAGCCAGCTTGAAGGGACACTCACTGGCCAAACTGGGAACACTGTAAGCATTATAAGAAACGGTTATAATGGATTAAAATACTGAAAAAGAAATAGTGAGTCCTTGCTAAGTAGGAAGACACATTTGGAACAGAACACTTAAATAATTTCAAAGTTCTTCCCACAAAATGTGTATTATAATGCAGGAAGGAGTAACTTTACCGGAAAGCCTAGTACACACCACCTTAATGATTTAAGTAGACAGCATCAGTTATGAAATAAACGGAGACTGTGTGCCACTTGAAAAGACAGCATTATTTCTGCAGTGTTTCTCCAAAGATGCCTAACCTGAATCTAACAGTGAGAAAACCGTGGACAACACAAAATCGAGGGCTGTACTAACACGCTCACTCTAAAAATAAATCTTTTTTTTTTTTAAAGATTTTATTTATTTATTTGACAGAGATAGAGACAGCCAGCGAGAGAGGGAACACAAGCAGGGGGAGTGGGAGAGGAAGAAGCAGGCTCATAGCGGAAGAGCCTGATGTGGGGCTCGATCCCACAACGCCGGGATCACACCCTGAGCCGAAGGCAGATGCTCAACCGCTGTGCCACCCAGGCGCCCCTAAAAATAAATCTTAAACAAAACTCTTTTCAAGGCCACTCCAATGGGAAGATGGACAGATGGACAGATCTTAAGAAGGAAACAACCTATCTAAAACATGTATACATGTTTTGTTCTCTATCATAGTATTTCTTACTGTTTGGGAAATGCAACACCTTATTTCAGTTTGTTCCCTTACCCTGACCAAATATATCATACATTATTTTAAGGGACTAATTGAGTTGAGTAATTTGAGTTTATCAAACTAAAACAAAAGGGACTGCCATATTATATTAACTCATTAACTCTTCAAATTACCAAAGAACTTCAGAAATATAAGCTGAATCAATGTTTTGGCAGATTTTCCCTTTTAAGTCAGTGTTATTAATTTTGCAGTACCCACAAGTGTAAGACTCTATTAGGTACCTGGTTTTCCTGAACAACTAGAACTGGAGGGCACCCAAGTCCTGACAGCTCATTGCCGATTTAGGAGTAGCTGGATTCATAGCGATCATTTCTCACACAATGTACCACTCCATGTGGCAGGACTCACTGTTACTAAAATCTTACATACTCTTAACCAGGGCATGTAAGAGAACAGCAAGTGAAAATACGCTGCAAAGAGTGCGATACGTAATCATCTTCAACAGCATTCATGAACTTCCCGCTTCTCTAGAAGGGTGGTTTTCAAACTTCTTTTTTAAACAGGGACACTTTGTTCAAATCTTACTTGGAAGTATATATACAAATGGTTTGCTGTTTTATGGCAGCCCAGAAGACACTGTAAAAGCCACTCCTCTGCAACACATCCCCTGGGGATGGCCCATGTCTTTGTTAGCTGTAAAAATGCACACTGGAAAGAAATGCCAGTGATCAGCAACAAGACACAAGTGCGTCCACAAGACGAATATCCATGAAGGTGGCCAGAATGAAACCAGTCCATATGTGGACCGGAGAGTGGGTCATCGAAATTGTGCTCAAAAGTCAGAAGTAAAGGGATACAACAACTGAGAGAAAGAAAAAATGACTTTACTAAGAATTTTAAAGTGACTTAGAAGTTAGTTTGAAACTTGATTCCATAATCTTACAGCTGGACAGCACTCCGTTCTGTCAAGGTGTTCAGGCAGGCAGAAATTAAAATGTAACTTGTAAGCTAGGATTGGTTTTATCTTGAGAAAAGAAAATTCCAAATATCAATGGCTTAAAGAAGACAGAAGTTTATATCAAAGGCAGAGTTAAATGCTCCAGGGAAATAGGCCTTTATTCTGAATGGCCATGCGTCCAGCTGACTACTCCACATTAGCCCTACCTAGGGATTTATTCAATACGTTCACCTACTTTTCTATCCACCTACCCATCTACCCATCCTTTGGATCTGGATTGGCCACTGAGAGGGTTGAAATTTAGTTTACCAGAATACATCATTCCCTAGGAATTCACTAGACAGTGTTCTTACCAATACGCTGAAGCAGACCCATGTGCCACCGAAGTCTGACCCATGTGTAAACCTGGTACTACCCGAGGGAAGTAAAGCTGTCTTGTATGTAAGATGAAAATGGATTAGTAAAAGTTACCCTAAAAATCCTCTAAACTTTTAGCTTATTTCAAGTGCCCAGATGCTGAAACTGAACTTCTTTGTATTTGGGCCATGACCTTTTCTACAGAATAGAAGCCAGGTTCCAGTTTGGAAGCAGGAAAGAAAGGAGCACAAGGTGACATGACAAGTAAAGACTTTTTGCCCACTATATATAGCTGAATCCAAGTAACTCCAAAGAATTCATGTATTTATAGCCTCTGTGCTCAATACTAGTTCTTGGGGGCAGAAAAGGAGGCGTGGAAAAAAATCCTATAAATTACAATGGTTTGTGGCCCTCCAAAGCTGAACCCAACTTGACCCATCTTACTCCTCAGTATTCAGCTCCTCTCACTGGGCTGTGTTGGGTACCACAGGAGCAGCAGTACGCACGACCAGTCAGTACTACAAAACCACGGCGCCAGACGGCTGTGATTCTGTGACTGAAGACTTTCTACAGCTCCCGAAGCCATGTGCACCGGGTGGCCGGCACATGCGCAGAGGCTGCTGTCAGTGGCCTTGAGGATGTTCATGTCTGACTCCAAGAGCTTCTGTGCATGGCTCAGGCTTTGAAAAAAAGAAAGTTTCTAATTCAAAAAGTTATTCAACACATCATTAAGCACATCATGTGCCAAAAAGAAGAAACAATGACAATATCTGACTGCCAGCTAGTTATTTTCAAAGAAAAGTTAAATTCACTAATGATTAAGAAGTTAATTGCAGTTGTTTGACTTTTGCTGAAAAAAACGTTTTAAATGACAAAATGTGATTAATTGGCATATCTAATTTGACACACCATAATTTGTATAAGTAAATAAACATGAAAAGTTATTCAGTAAATACGATTTAACTTTAAAGTTAAAACTTTAGTTATTTTTAACCTTCAATTTTAAGAAGGTTCATACATACTCTTTCTATGTATGAAGCACAGCTATACATAAAGTACAGAATATATAGGGGCAATTAGAAAAAGTCTAAAAACGTTCCTTAGGGGACAGACAATAAAAGCAAGTTGAGAAACAGTTATGACAACATCTATCAGATGGGAAATGGAGTGGAGTCATCAAGTGGAGGGCCGAGCACTCCAATCTGCTGAGTACTGAACATCAAGCCCCCCACCCCCAATGGAGTAAAACGAGCTTGAGTGCAGAAAACTTTGTCTAGTACGTATAAGAGGAGGCAACAACAAACACTCAAAACCACGGGGCTAGCTGAACTTCATGTTAACAGCCGAGCGTCATAAAGACCGTGGCGCCCAGTACAGGGCTGCTCCCTGCGTGGGGATCACGGCCATTGTGAAACTGGTTTGAGTTGTTTCACCCCTTTCAAGAAGGTAACAAAAACTATTTGAAGGCTTGCCTCAAAACACAAAAAAGAGAAGTAGAGGAATAAGGCCAGGAAGCTTAAAAACATCTAAACCTTTTTCCTTTTAAACTTGATACCTTAAGAGAGTGATGTCTTTGTTGGTGGTAACTAAGTGTGGACATATCATATAGATCCCCCTTTATTCGCGTCCAGAACATTTGTGTAAATCAAACCATAAATGGAACAACTTTACTTCAACAAGTTGTTCAACAGATCTTCTTCTCATATATTTCCAAGCTCAAGTTACACTAAAAACCAGTGTGAAGACTAGGAAAACCTCACAGTTTCACCCGTAACTTTTAGGATCTGAAATCCTTCACAGGTGTCCTAAAAAAGGAAAAGGTCATGCCCTACAGGTCAAGTAAATGGTCATTAGGTGTTACTGTAACAGAAGGTTTCTAAATAACCACTAGGGGTACATATGGTGCAGGATTAAATGTGCATATTGCTTACAGGGTTATTGTTCATTTCACAAGATGAATTCTGAGCAGCATGAAAACTAGGATGATCAAAACTAAAAGTTGTAAAATCTGTCTCTCAGAGATCTTGTCTCAAATTAAACTGAAGTTTTCTGGAGAATTGTAAATAAAACAAAACCGAACTCGGTAAAAAAATTAAAAAGGGGAAAAAATACACACTGAAGTCAATGCAGCCAACTGCACACAAAGCCTACCACCTCCTACAAGAAATTATTTTTGCCACTGATTTGCCCAGCAACCACATAAGTGTCCTAAACACAAAAACGTTGAGATTTTTTTCTTGCCCAAAAGTGGTTTCTGAAAAGGATAAATGCATTCTGACATACATAATTTAGTTTGCAACAAACCACAAAAGGGAAGAAGCTTGGGGGAAAACAAGGCATATATATGCTGCAATAATCTGATCAAATGCCATTAAAACACTGAGCTGAACCCTTCTGAAACCCTCAAAGGCTCTACAGTCTGCTAAAACATTAGTGGTTCTTTTTCCCCCCTCCCACTTAACTGCCCTTATTCTGTCATCGACTCCATGCTTTAGCTCACGCTAGTTAAGTGCAAAGGTGCTCAGCAAGTGAAAACTCTGTAAGACTAAGCGACCGTGGCTTCTAACTCTGGCTGCAGTCGTGCGAGCCAGGAGCACTCCTGCACAGACCCTGCAGGCTGCAGAGAGTGGCTGTCTTCAGAATAAACAAGGTTACACTCCAGTGTCAGCAGAACGCCTTGGGATCAATGCAATGATCGATCAAATGAGCTTCCAGATTTCTCTCACAATGGACAGGGCCACATTTCTCAAAGGGGAATCAAATTCTGTTCCACTCATCACTACCACCAAACAGCACAGCACAAAAGACAGAAGAAATTAGGTGTAACTGCCAATGAACTGACATTAGCAGGAATCTCTAGCGAACAGACTTAGCTCAATTATAAATGCAAAGCCACCAGGGATTTTTAATTATTAAAAAGTAAACCATATGCCAGAGGAGTAACAGAAGACAACTCAGTAATTAAGAATGGTAGGAAATGGTAGCTCTTAATCTGCTTCTATTCTTTTTGATACTCTCAAGACCTTTTCTTTGCAGAAAAAGCTATATGCAAAATAACAATAAATCGGTGGAAATGATGTAGCTAAACATGCTCCGACTACCAAATTCCTGTGTTTACATATTAACTTAGGAGATATATACATATATCTAAATGATCTATAAAATATGCATGAGAAATCTGAGATGAATACCAGCTTAGCTGACTTATTTGGCAAACCACTTACTATAAATTGTTGATTTCTTCAACCATAAAAAAAAAAAAAGACCATGTTTGTCATTAATCAAAATAGACTTAGAAAGGCCTACGAGAAATGAGGAACTATTATTTAGAATGACAGTAATGTTCTTTGGTTTGATGGCTCTTACAGAAAGCACTTAGAAACAAAGATGTGGCCAATGCTGGTGATAGGGACACTAGAAGTAAATACCCGTTTTATTTTCCCAAAGTAGCCAGTTTAGATATACGGAAATATATACTGGTCCAGGCCACCCATGTACATAAAGAAGTTATACCAAAGCTTTTCAAATTCATAAATTTAGGACATTTCATAGACGTCAAAACTTTAAAACATTAGGATATTCCACTATGAAAGCCTAAATAAGTTCAAAAGGAAAAATACTGACTCTGTCCTCGTATTAAATCAAGACCATAGTAACAACTTGCTCTAAAAAACTGAACATAAAGATTTATAACCACATGAGAAGATTACAGTTTATGAATGCATTTTCTAATAAAAACAAAAAACAGAAAAAACCTCTAAACCAAAACGGACATCTACATATTAGGGAAATTAAGTATGAAGCATTACATATTTTAGCACCAAAATAATAAAGGATTTTAAAAAGATTTTATTTATCTGAGAGAGAGACAGAGATGGAGAGCAGGAACTGGGAGGAGAGGGTTCAGAAGCAGGCTCTCTGCTGAGCAGGGAGCCTGACGCGGGGCTCGATCCCATCATGACCTGAGCCGGAGGCACATGTGTAATTGACTGAGCCACCCAGGTGCCCCATAATAAAGGACTTAAATACTGTCATAGGTTTAGAATTATAAAAATAGAACTTTTACGATCAGTACATGTTAGCTGTTATTATAAAAGTTCCAAGTGGCACATATCATGAAATTTTCCAAATGCTAAGTGCTGCAGCTCCTACTTTCCAGAAGTTTCTTAAATCATTCTTCTCTTTGGAATAGCTACACCCGACACTGAAGTTCAAGTTTCAAGTCCACATCCTCACTATTACAGTTTAGTGTACACTCTACCACAGTATACACACTCCAATACCTTCCAACCATTCTCTCTACCCCTAACTCTCTCTGCCACCCAACCTCCATATTGCTGCCAGATTCATCCCTTGGATGCACAGATCTAAGTCGTATCACTTACTTGCTTAAAAAACATAAAACAAAACAGAACAAAACAAAAACTTCAGTATTTTTCTCCCACTTAGCTAAAATCCCTTATTCTAGCATCCAAAATGCTAAATATAGTCCTAAGCTTCCTCCTCATCATACAGGCAAACCAAACTGCACTAGGCCATGTTTCCCATATTTGTCTTTGCTCCCGCAGCTGCCTTGCTTCTCTGTCTCCACCCACTCCTTCCTTCAAATGCCCATCTGACTGCCCAGAAGCTCGTTAACGCTCTCCCAGATGCCCTCAGTTGCACTATTTCCCTCTTTGGAAACCTCAAGACACTTGTCATAAGGAGCAGCGTGGAGTGAGAGTCGGTATGTAGCGCTCCCCCCAGCCCCCTGCCCCTCCACAGGTGCCTGGAGAGCAGGGCCTGTCCTCCTCATCTTGGTCTTCCTGAAACCTGCCTCATGACTAGGAACTCAGATTTCTGTGAGAAATAAATGTCTAAGGAGCCTACTGAGGCTAGAGAGGCAATAATATGAAGACACTGGTTTGTGGTTTACAGAAATATCATTAATACAAAAGTTATACCTAAGAGTATCCTATCCAAAAGAAGATGTGGTGTATATATATTACACACACACGCAGTGGAATATTATGCAGCCATCAAAAATGAAATCTTGCCATTTGCAACAATGTGGATGGAACTAGAGGGTATTATGCTAAGCGAAATAAGTCAATCGGATAAAGACAATTATCATATGATCTCACGGATTTGTGGAATTTAAGAAACAAGGCATAGGACAGGATCATAGGGGAAGAGAGAAAAAAAATGAAACAAGACGAAATCAGAGAGGGAGACAAACCATGAGAGACTCTTAATCTTAGGAAACAAACTGAGGGTTGCTGCGGGGGGGGATGGGGCAGGTGGGTGATGGACATTGGGGAGGGTATGTGTTGTAATGAGCACTGGGTATTATGTAAGACTGATGAATCACAGACCTATACCCCTGAAATAATACATATGTTAATTTAAAAAAATGTTTAAGTATCCTATCCATAGTAGTTTATGCTCCAATTTACCATTTCAGCTCTTTGAAACCTTTGAAGAAAAAAAAAAATTAGAGCTCATATACATGGCATAATCTGTTTCAGAGAACTGACTTTCATCCAGTTAATCTGTTTATGAAGGGAAGATTCTAAGACTTCAGAAGGTAAAGAAGATGTGCCACATCAGCTTTCAGGCTGCTATTCACCTGGAGGACTGTATCTTAAAACAGAACTCTGGAAGAGCAAACTGGTGAAGGAGTTAAGCAAAGGCACTGTGAAGGTAGACAACTTGGTGCTGGGGGGTGGGGGGGAGGGCGGTGGCACTGGGCAGCAGGAGCCTGGGTTCTCCACCCGACATGCAGCCCCTCTCACCCGACTTGCCCAGTCCTGGTTCCTTCACCTGTCAAACTAGGACATTGGACTTGCTGAACTCTAAGTTCCAGTTTTAACACTCCAGAGTTCTAGAAGGATAACACAAGTTTCACTGCATAATCACTAATGAGAGATGTGGAAGAAAACAGTAACTCCTGGCCATATTTAAACTCTCAATTTTATTAAAAAAAATAAATAACCTAACATATCTTTAACCTATAAAAGGCCCATATATTTCAGAATTATTGCATTTTCAGAGAAGTCTTCAAGTAAAAACAAAACATTAAAACATTTCAACTACAAAAAATTATGAGGACTAAGAAAAATAAATCGAAGAAAAACAAAAATACGTCATCCAACGAAACTCACACCACTATATGTAACGGTCAAATAATGTTAAAAAATTGTCAGGTAAGCAGTAGGAACGAGGGGTCGAATATTTCTTTCAAGTTGTTTCTAGTCTAACAAAACAAACTCAGGTTCAAACTACTGGGATACTAAAAGCAAAAACTCCAGAACACCTCACACCAGAAGTAGGCACATCAGCAGTACATAGACTCCGTCTGGTTGGCCTCACTGAAACTCCCCAACACATTTCACTGCACTTGGGCTTTTAGACGGGAGGAATCTCACTCTTCCTCAATCAACCTTAGGACTTGATGAACATGTGAAGTCTCAGGATAATGTGTCAGGTTTTTCTTTTGCCTCATAGGCTTTGAGGACGGGCGGCTTCTGAGTGCACATCATCAGGTCAGGTTCTCCCAGCTTCCAGTTTGGACTCCTGAGTTCGGAAGTCTCACCCTGGTGCTGGGAGTTTGATGGTGCCAGTAACTAGGGGCTACCACAGTCAGTTTGAACAAAAGTATTTTGTGCAGAACTAGAAGACTAGTTTCTTAAGCTGCTGCATGAAAAAGGAATGTTTTCTGGAAAATACTAAAAATTAAATGAAATGAAGTTCTATTTCCCACCTCCCACCCCAATCAGACCGAAAAAACTATCAAAAATAGGGCCTGGACTCTTCATTACGTTATCATTAACTTTGGATTCGGCCGATCAGTCTTACCTTCTGATGCTTTGATCACATATCCGCCCTTCTTTTCACCAGGAGGCACATTAAGCAACTGCATGATTCTGTCCAGTAACCCATGGATTATCTCGAACCCAGGATTCTTGTTGTAATAAACAGCACAGAGATGCCTGTAGTTTCTTGCACCTACATCTGAAAAAATAAAAGAATTGGCCACAAGGCCACGGTGACCATTACTTAAGAAAGTACTATGGGCCTAAAAAGCATCTTTATGAAACCTAGAGCTAGAGCAATTACTCATAAATTGGGGGGGGGGAGAGGGGAAGAGACCATTAAGTTGAAAAAAGGTCAAAATTACACTATACTCTTTAAAAAACACACATAGCAGGGTGCCTGGGTGGCTCAGATGGTTAAGCGTCTGCCTTCAGCTCAGGTCATGATCTTAGGGTCCTGGGATCGAGTCCCGCATCAGGATCCCTGCTCAGCGGGGAGCCTGCTTCTCCCTCACTCTTTACTGTTCCCTCTGCTCCCCCTGCTTGTGCTCTCTTGCTCTGTCAAATAAATAAAAATCTTCAAACAAACAAACAAAAACAACAACAACAACAACAAAAAACAACAACAAAAAAACCACACACAAACACAGCTTGGAAAACCATGAAGTGAAGAAGAGAATAACTATCACAAAAATTAGGACAGTGATTACTCCAAGAGAAATGATATCATGGGGAAGAGCCTTACGAGAAGCTTAAGATACTGGCAACATTCTATTAGTTTGGATGGTCATTGTAGTATTTGCTTTACAATCTTCTTAAACCATACATTACCTACAATTAAAACATGAAAAAAAGCAATAGAGGAAGGTAAGAAACACAACAATGCAAAAATAAGCTAAAAAAATCTCTACACACAGGAAAAAGATGGAAGAGAAATATACCTAAATGTCAAAAGAAGTTGTATTTGAGCAGAGTCTCATCTATTTTCCAATTGCTTCTTGATTAGGACATATTATTCTACTTTGAAAATCAGAACTTACAAGATGTGCTCTTTTCAGACAGACTTGCAGCACTCCAAAAGAACCCTGCCAGTGACTGCATGAACACATCCTGTTCTTCACACACTGGAATACTACTCAGCAATAAAAAGGAACAGACTATTAACAGGCTTGACATCTTAGATCAATCTCAAGGGCATTTTACTGAATGAAAGAAGCCAGTCTCAAAGGCCTACATATAAGAGCATTTTTTGGACATTCTGGAAAAGGCACAACAATAGCAACTGAGAACAGATGGTGGCTGCCTAGGGGTTAGATGTGGGGGAAAAAAATGTGACGAGTGGTGTTTGGTCAGGTCAGAGCTGTTTTGTATCTTGTAGTCATGGTTACAAAGATCTGAACCTTTATTAAAGCCCCTTCTCAAAAAAAAAAAAAAAGTGCATAGCACATAAAGGGAAACTTAAATTCAACAGTGAGCATTTAATCTTAAAAGATATATACACTTGTGGCCCTTTAACTCCAAAGGAGACCACTGCTTTGACACAAACACTGAACGAATATTGACTTCATTTTGCTGTTCAGATTACAAAAAGAGAAAAAACAAAATAATATCTGGGGGGAACTGAAAATAATCTACTTTATAGTAGAATGTACTGAACAAAAGTTCTTCCACAGATTTATTCCCATAGCCATTCCCATTGACAAAATATAAAATGTCTTTTACCTTCCAGCTATCCAAATAAAACATGGGTATTTTAAGACACTATACTACTAAAGTAATATAAAAGTGAGCACATAAATGGGGCAAAATGTGAAACTAACATACTGATTATCTACTACGTACTAGGTACTTAGCACTTATAAATCTATCTATAATCTTATTTAATTTTCAAGACAATCATGTAAAGTGGGTTTTATTATCCCTATAAAATAGGATAGGAAAAATAAGATGGAGAAACAAAGGCTCAGAAAGATTTTCCCCAGTGGCAAGCCAACTGGCTAGAGCTAACTAATTAATTACACAGCTAATAAGTTATCAAAGCAGAATTTGACCAGTATCATCTACTAAACACAGAAAATCTCTAAGTCTCTAAAGGATTTAGAGGAGAAACTCTCTGAGGGACTTAGATGAAAACTTCTAAGAGCAAACTTATGGATAGATACACACCTACTTAATAGAGTCAAAAATGTACATTCTTGAAATGGTTTTGATTGGACACATATTTTAGTATTCTCAAGTGTTATATTTTTGAAGTCCTTAAACTAAAGTTTCTAGCCATCAACAATACTGTAATTCATGGGAAGTGTGTTCAGAGTTAAACTTCTGACTGAACACACATGAAGAAATAACTGTTCTCACCATGTAACATTTCTTAGTGCCTACTACATTCAAGGCCCTTGGCTCTAGGTACTCCTGGAGGGATGCGGTCAAAGCCAGCACAGGGCCTACACAGACTCAATCCTCAACAATGAATTTTTGAACAAATGAATAAAGCCTGGAAAGGGAGGTAAGTATGCAAGTGCACGCACGCGCGCGTGCGCGCGCACACACACACACACACACACACACGCACGACCAGGCCCAGCTAGTGGGCCACATTCTAAGTCAGCACAAGAGTCCACTGATGTAGGAAAGGGAGTTCTGTACCACTGTCACTCTCTATCATTTCCACTTGCAAGAATAAAGAAATTTGGTATCTAAATGCTCTAATTGAAGGTGTAAGAATTAAGATTAATATTAAAACCAGGCAGGCATAAAACCTCACTAAACCAGCCACACGCATAAACTCAAATGAGGGGTTTGATTTCTCCACAGGAACACACACACACACACACACACTCGCGTATACACGTATACTCCCTGAAGGGAAAAAAAATGAAATGAAACAGAACTAAATTATCCCTTTCATATTACTGACTTGCTCCTGGGTTTCTCTGCCATGTGGTACCCATTTGTTGGTGTCACATGCTTCCACTTTAATACACAGACATGTATTCAAACTACTTTGTTGTTCCATCTTTGCTGGGAAAGAAGAGCCCAACAGTAATGCCAGCATTCAGACAGCTTAGCAGCATAAACTGGAAGCTTTATTTTGGTGACCTTTGTGTCTTGGAATACTTCTTTCTAACTTCCAAACCATGTACAACTTACCTTTCTGATAAGAGGAGCAACAGCTGGTTTAAAGACTTAGAATTTAGAACAAGTTGAGTGATCCCGATAATCAGAATAATGAACTTACAATAATACAGGACTTAAATTATAATCTATTCAAGAAAGGTTTCAGGATGATTACATAACACACATGCAGACAGATGAGTTATATATTTCTGAATTCAATTCTGCAATATTTTTAAGAAAAGCCGGAGATTTTTAGGGCCTTGTACTAAACCTACCGTAAGAATTAAACTATTTAAGTGACCCCTCCAACTCCTACCACTGACTGGCCATTTTTTCTACCTTTCCCAAGCGTTACCACTCTAGACTTGCTTCCTCCCATCTCACTAAGATATTCCCTTTGCTGTAGCCGAACTGAATTAAAGGAGGAAATACCACATATTCAGTTCCACCCATTCCTCCTTGGAGAAACTGCTAGGTAGAGTAAAATTCTCATTTCTTCGTATTCTGCACCAAGGGACCATATTACATCACAGGAAGTTCACTCACTGCATGCCACAAAGTAAGAACTATTTAAATTTCATGCCAAAACAAGGGTTTGCTGGAAATGCCTCAGTTCTTTATAACTCAGTTAACAGACCTCTTGTGTCATGCCATCAAACAATTCTGCTTTTTAAATGGGCCTGCCAAGTATGTCAGCCTAAATTACCAATGTATTTCACAGACTTCAAAGTACTGCCCGGAGAGGCTGATCTAAACCACCCAAAGGGGGGGCGGGGTGGCTGGCTACAATTCCCTAAGCTGAAAGAACACGCCAAATGATTTTTTAAAAGAGGAGGAAAAAAAAAGGATGGTACATGATGTCCCTTAATAAAGTAAAACTATTGCCTAAAATTAAAATTTTTCAAACAGGCTCCTGCTTTGTGTAGACCCTCTTTCACCAAAGTACCAATGATAAGAAGCAAATTAAGGGTGTTAGGTTATACTATATATGGACAGCCTGGAAAACACAGAGTTTGAGAAAACGACTTTACTTCTATTCTCATATTCACCTGAAGGCCCAAACATAGATGCTAGGAGACAGTCTACTGAACTAAAAAGGCTTCCAAAGTAATCAGTGGCTGATATGGATGATGAGATTAGTAGTATGGCCAGGACTGAGAAAGAGGCACCCTGATTTTTAATCCACTCCATCCATTTCTTTAATATTGGTACCCAAGAGACTATAGCTAATGTGGCAAATTTTACATTACCTCCTGAAGAACTTCAGTGTAATATTAAATGATCCAGCTACAAGAATCCTGTGAAGACGTACACCTTAAAAACTAATGTGTGAAAAAGGAACCTTTACACACTGATGGTAGGGTTGCAAGTTTGTTAAAATAAAAAAATAATAAGTCCTTTTTGGAAGAGAATTTAAGACAGCAAGCTTTTAATGTGCTTACCTATGGACTGAATAATTCTATTTCTACAAATACAAATTAGTATAAGAGTACAAGGATATTCATTACAACAGACATGTTGGCAAAAACCTGGCTGCAATCTAAATATTCATCATAGTAGTCTGAATTATAATGCATCCATATTATGGGATATTATACAGCCATTAAAAAGAATGAGATGGACAGAATATGTTCATAGGGAAAAGGTAAAGCACAGGAGAGGTAAATCATGATTCCATTTGTATAAAAACACTAGAAAGTATTTTTTGTAAAGATTTTATTTACTTGAGAGAGAGGGCAAGCGTAGGAGGGGGGAGAGGCAGAGTGAGAAGCAGACTCCCCACTGAGCAGGGAGCTGGACATGGGACTCAATCCCAGGACCCCAGGACCATGATCTGAGCCCAAGGCAGATGCTTAACCGACTGAGCCACCCAGGTGCCCCAACACTAGAAAGAATTTATCTGTATCTATGGCTATACAGAGAAATGTAAGACATACGGTTGCATATGCATAGAAAATATCTGACAACTAATTTAAGAGCAGAATTAAGGAGAAGTTGGATATGTGTATTTTTTTTAATGTGAAAAGAACAGAATTGCTCTTAATATATATCTATGAAAGTTCTTAAAGGCGGTACAATCTTATGAACATAAAACGTAAGAACAATTTTTCTTAAGATTTCTGTATTAGAACAGCAAAGTACAGTACAGTAATGCTGAAAGCCAAGAAACTAATGTGGGGGGGGGGATCTGACCTTCTCGAAGCATGAAGGAAAAAGTTATAACCTTATGGGTTGGCTTTTAGTTAACATAAACCTGGAATGGATTTTATCTATTAAAAAAATACGGTATGCAATGCATGACAGAGCATATTATACTCACATTTGCAGATTTTAACTATGTGGAACCAAATGTACTAAAATAACTTTCCATATTAAAAATGATGTTATTTACAGTTAAGATGCCATCATAAAAGAGAAGGATGCTCCTTCAAATATTGTTAATGTCAATGTTCCTCACACCCATATTTTGTGAATTATTAATTGGAAATTCTACATGCCAAAAATATGAAGTAGTAAAATTAAATTAATCCAGACTGATGACATAAGCTCTCTTCAGAAAACTGCATTCCACATGTGGATGCTAGATAATCTTCCATTATTTGATGGCTACAGAATTAATGGACAATCTCTCTCTCTCTCGCCTAAGTATTTCACAAGCTCATAATGAAAACGCTTATTATTGAGCTCTTTATCAAGCAAAGAATTATAGAAAAAACTATAGAGATCCAGCCCCTATATTCAGTAAGTTACAATATAAGACAGATCCACGAACGGTACAGAGAACAAACTGGAAGAACAAACCAAATCCTAGATCAGTGACTTATTTATGTTCTACACAGTCACGGTGGCCCAAGGACGAAAAAGGATCAAGAATCTTATATATTGTGATTACTGTTAAAAGAGGCTCTGGATTTCCACATTTAAACAAGTCAGGGTAAGAAGTAGATCATTCTGATTTAGAAAAGCTACAGGAAGGGGCACTGGGTGACTCAATCAAGCATCTGAGTCTTGACTTCGGCTCAGGTCATAATCTCAGGATCATGGGATTGAGCCCCACGCCAGGCTCTGCACCCAGGGGGAGTCTGCTAGAGATTCTCTCCCTCTCCTTCTGCCCCTCCCCCTGCTCACGCTTGTGTGCCCTCTTTCTCTCTCTCAAATAAATAAATCTTTGAAAAAGAAAAGCTTCAGGAAGTACGTGACATTTTAGAAACTACCAGAACAATTTGGGGCGGGGGGAAGCAGAGAAAATGCAACTTGTACCAGGATGTAGCAATGCTTTGGAGAAAGTGGGAATGGTCTGAGCAAAAAGCGAAGGCTTGCAGTGAGCACGTGTGCCAAGGCAAGTGAGGTAGCTGGAGCCATCCAAGTGGTCAAGGGCCTGTAACCTACTCCATTTACTATAATATTAAAACCCAAAAGTCTCTAAGTGACTAGTCCAAACTAAAGTGCATGGTGATTTGATTATCAAGATTCTCTACAGATATATGTCAAATTGACAACTGGATGACTGTATCACGCTAAATCTAAGCGACCCTGTACCCTTTACAAAGCCAAACTAAGTCATCTTTCTTAAGCTTCGGTTCCTTTTAAATTTCGACCCAAACCGGTGATGTGTTTTCTCCTGCCATCTCAGTGAAGTTCTAGGCATGCTGGCAGCTTCAGGGACCATCATGGAATAAACTGTGATGGCAGAATTCAATGTGCTTTTAATAAAAGCCGGAATATTGGACTTTGCAAAATATAGTTGCTTTTCTGGGCACAAAGATTAGCAATTTACAAGTAGGTCCATTGCTCCTCTAAAATAATTTACTATTTTGTTTATAGTTGAGTTATTCTTGACACCAAAGTATGAACAACTGAAACCAATCAACTCACACAGCAGCCTGATTCGATAGCTCCAGGGCTGCTTCTACTGCCTTCCGTCATAACGCTGAAAATTTACCCCACAGCAGAGTCTGCCTTTAACTTCTCGTTCCAAAGACACATGCCACTTTGCCCAAAAGGGATAAACCAGCTTAGTTTCTGGAGTCATGACTAATTTTTAACAATGAGGCAGCAACTCTGGATCTTACAGCTCAATAAATGCAGTGATTGGCGCAGCCTTAAAGAATCGGAATGTGTTGGACTCCGAGTGGAAGTCTCACTATCTGAGACGTGTGCCTGACTTAGTCGCTAAACAGGCAGTGGGCCCGACAGTTTCACAACATGGACAGTCAAGAAGTCCATGAGAGCATAAGAAACTGTCCAACGGGCTAGTAGGCTTTCATTTATTCTTACAGGAAGGTAAGCCAAACAAAACTTGGGGGAGGCATACTGAAATCCAGCATAGCTTCCTTTTTCATTTCCACTGTGGAAGACACGCTTGCCTATCTGACAGGCAGAGTCGGGGTTTTCCTTAATGTTAAAAAACATGCCAGTGGCAACTGTCATTCCTTCTCTGTGCTATCAGGGCCCCTCATGCGCTCCCTCAGAGCCCTACCTATGAAAACCTACTCACCAGTCTCCCTCAAGATGTGAAACTCATATTTCAAGCAGACCCTAGCAAGGACCTTTCTACCAGCGCAATGAATGAGACTGTCTTGCTCACCCTTGCCACACATCTCTCCCCTTCTGAACCAGTACTTTGGGTATGGCCCCCACTAATGAAAATCTAGGATGTTATACATTTCTGGAAAACTCCTCTATCATTTCATTGTTAATGGCCGAGATTTTTCTTTTTCAAAACAGTTTGAAGATTTACAAGGAAATGGCTGATGTAAATCCAATAGAAAAATGCTTACTGGCTTGAAAGGTGGTAAAAACATATGTGCTCAATTCATTGAAGAGAAGTGGGTGCTGAATTACTGAAAACACAATATTCCTGTTTTTAAGTAAATTGCCCCATCAGTACAATTTGGTTCTCAGACCCTAAAAAAGATAGTGCACAACAGAAGAAAAGCCACTTAAATCAAGTTAGGATAAAAATGAGCTCCAAGTGCCTCATTTTTAGTGTCAGCAAGGTGACATTAACCCTGTAATGGCCAAAAGTTTCCAAGTCATTCTCACAGAAAATTACCATACAGCAGGATGCTAAGTACCTGGCCTTAGGGACTGCTAATACTCTAACGGTAAGGGCAGACACCAAACAGTGCTTATGACGTGACTCGAACTTTTCAAAATGCAATTTCATTTAATCCTTACCAAAAATCTAGTAAGTGCTCTGGTCATCCCCACTGCAACAGATGAGAAAACAGGCACAGAGAGATCACATAAATTGTCCAAAGTTCAGCAGCTCGTAAGTGGCAGAACCGTGACTCAAAACCAAGTACTCTGGCAGTATGTACAGTCTTATATCCATGGTGCTATGCTGCCTTTCCCACAGAACCTTCTATGTACACCAAACGACAAGTAGAGAGTCCGCTTGAATATATGTAGAATAATCCATCAGAAAAGCTACCTGTTACGACATAAAATCCAGGCCTACCTTAAGAGAAAACCCACTCCGAAGCAAACTTAGGTTTTCAAGATGGTAAACTTATTGAGCACATTAACCTCTTATTCCTCAAATCCCATTGATGGGATGGAAAATTTTGGATAAAATAAACCATGAGTGCAAGACAACAGGCAAAAGTAGTGTCAGTTAAAAATGTTTCCGTAGGGGAAACAGAATAATCACAACTAAAGACCCAAATAAGAGAGGTCTGCTACAGAGATGAAAACTATGCTTTCTGATGAAAGAAAGTGCAGCAGAAATCCAAATCTGAGTTAAGAAGCATACAGACTGGGTTTCTGGAGTTCTCACCAGGGTGACTCATTAAATGATGGCCTACCGCACTAGTACCAGAGCCCTCTGGGGAGTCCTTGCCATTAGGGAGGAGGCCTACTGCTGAAATATTATACAACTTTTGAGGAAACTTAGATGCATTTTATACCTAAAAACACCTGCAGATTGAAAGCAAGGGGATGGAGAACCATTTATCATGCTAACAGACATCACAAAAGCAAGCTGGAGTAGCCATACTTACACCAAACTAGATTTTAAACCAAAGAGTGGAACAAGGGATGAAGAAGGGCACTATATCATGATCTAGGGGGTCTATCCAACAAGATCTAACAATTGTAAATAGTTATGCCCCCAACCTGGGAACACCCAAATATATTAAACTTTTGAGGAAACTTGGTATAATTAACCTAATCCTATATTTGTAAATGTTTGGATCACCAAGGATCAAAACCTACAATTCAAAGAGCTAAAGATGAAAGGAAAGGAGTCAAAGTTAACAGAAAAAAATTGACACTAAAATCATAACAAATTCTTTGGTACCTGTTCCAAGGGAGGATTTGAGGCACAAAAACCCTCAGAACTACTTATAACTGGCACTGAAAATGTTTTCTGATTCCTACCACAGTTGTCCACCCAAAGAAAATTCTACACAGACGGATATTAAAATAAACTTTTGTTTTCTAAGGATACATGCACAGAGACCAATTCTGGCCCTACCTCTAAGTCCAAAATGTATGCAGCCTTGGGCAAATTACTACTTTTCTTAGTCTTCCTACATATTAAGTGGGGACAATATTTTTTGGTTCCATCTGCCTCAAAAAGATAGATTAACAATCACAAGAGAAAAGGTATATTTAAAAAAAATTTTTAAAGTATAAAGCACCATACAAATGCAAGGTGATGCCGTTAATTGACAATAAGGCTGCATACTGGAGAGCAGATGGAATCCAGCTTTGGCTGAAGAGTTCGCTATGGAAGCTCCACATTACAGTCAAGTGGAAAGGCCTATAGTATCTACTTCTGAAGACAGGCTGGCTTACAGTCAATAGTTCTTAACTACTCTGGGTAGTTGGAATAACGCCGTATTCTCCTCTTCAGGAGTAAATGGGGAAAAGGCCTTCGCTGTTAATGGATTCAGAGGAACACACTCTGAATTTTGCAGTCTGGAGTAAAACTCCTGAATAAACATGGTTAGGACCTGAACTGTTAAATTTAGGGAACCAGAGAAATACTGCCAGCAATGCAGTCATCTGATGGCACTGCTACCAAGAAATGACCTCATGTGCAGCTCCAAACAGACTTGTTGTCTAAGTCTGAAGATGGAAGTTTGAATTGGACAGACATCCTTGGCAATCAGATTTAAGTACTACCTAAATATAGGTTTATTAAATAACTGGAGCTCCAAATGGTAGACTGAGCAACTTGCTATACTAACAAGTCCAGTCTATTCTTGAGGCAAAAACTGGTCAAACACACTTATAATGACTAATACAAGAACGATGAATAGCTAATGCTAAAGTAGAATGACAAGACATCAGAGTACCATAAAATGATGTGCACATAAATCACAAGATAAAAAAAAATGTTCCACAGTACTTTTCAAGTTGAGGTTTTAATAGGTTTCTTCATAAATGTTAAGGTCTTTAAGATTTGCCTTCTACTAAAAGAAAAAAGAGAGCAACAAAATATCTGAATATCTTGCTTGGATGGATTCATATCAGTCAATCATGAAAACTAAGTTCATGAAACAATTGGAAAATTTAAACACTAGCTGTATGTTTGATGATAAAACAGCGTTGGGTTATTTTTAAAAAACAAAAGTGGTGTCTTTTATCTTTTAGATAGATATAGAACTCTTTTGGAAATACATACTAAAGTGTTTGCTGTGAAACAGTAGGAGGTCTAAGAATTACATCAAACTAACATGGGGGAGTAGTAGGTTGGCGTACAGATGAAAGAAGATTGGCCATGTGCTGGTAACTGCTGAAGACGGGTGCTGGATTCACCAAGGTGGTTATACTGTCCACTTTTACATAAAGCTGAGATTCTCATAATAAAATGCTTTAAGTGTACAAATCCAAGTGTACTCATTCTTACCTCTGCTAGAATCTTTTACTACGATGTCAGAGATTTCAAACAGTTTCAGAGGAAGAGGCATCTTCCGATTCGCAGCTATGGTCTTTAGGAGGCCAGGAAGAAGGGTAGTGCGTGCCACCTACAGGAGAAGACATGAAATTGCACTGACCAAATAAGAACACAAACAGACTTGGTTTAAGACAAGGCCAAAAAAATTCAACAGCTTCCCAGTAATAAGACTCTTCTGGAAAATGCAATATGTAAATGTTCAAATAATTTTTAATTATAAATTCCAAGACGAAACACTGGAAGTATTCTGGCTTCCAAACTTACAAAATGAAAAATCGTTAAGACCTAATCAAAAATTGAGAAACAAATATAAATACAATGCCTGTATCTAGGATTGGTTATTCTATTATCATTTTTAAAATTAAAGTTAGCTTTTAAGATTGCAAATATGTAAATTTTAATATTCTGCTTTATTTTATAAAGTAATTGAAGGTGATTACAAGAAATGCAAGTATTTAAATAGATGAAATATGAATTAATCAAATTCTTAAAAACCAAGACCAGGGAAAATGTAAATGCAATTAAAATATCACAACAATGAGAAAACAGAACACAAATATGTAGCACTAAAAAAATTATGCAGCTGCCATGGGCAAGCTGTGACCATAGTTTTCAGCTTAGTAGCCAAAGAAATACAAACACACATCATAGTTCTAAAAAAAAAAAAAAAAAAAAAACCCAAAACAACTTTCCTACTTCTGTCTCAAATTTCTCATTCTAAGCCATGTGAGACAGGTTAGCTCTCAACACATCATGTTCCCAGAAGAGCTTATGAGCGGTGGTAGGGCACCGTCGTTATGATCCTGGGCTCCAGCAGACACCAGCACCACCACCCCTTGCCCAGACTACAGCAGGAGCTTAAGCTGCTTTCTCTGCTTCCACTCCTGCCGCCTTACGGCCTGTTCTCCACACACAGCGATGCTTTAAGGCCTACATCAGATCAGGAAACTCCTGTTCGAAAATTTAACAAGTTTCCATCAAATTTTGAATGAAATCCATGCCCTGCATGGGGTCCTATCTGAATCTGGTCCTGGCCTCCTCTCCACCGACCATGCCTGCTGCTCCCCCTGGCTTACTGGGTTGCAGCCACGCTCTGCAAGCTGCGTTCCGTCTCCACGCCTCCTCCCTTCCTCTGCCACATACATTCTTCCTCTGGATTCACATGTGGCTGTCTTACTTTCAAGTCTCTGCTCAAAAGGTCCCCAGAGAGGCCTGCCCTGACCACCCTGGCTAAAACAGAGGCCCTTCCTAGATCTTACAGACGTTAACAGGAAGCCCCTATGAAGACTTGGTGGTAGAACGTGTGCTGAGGGAAAAGAGAAAACCTTTCCAATCACGTTCACTCTGCCACCTGCTGCTAGTAGCCTTCAACTCCATGCTTTTGTAAATAATGCCCACTTTCAAAACTGGAGAGAAAGTGCCCAAACCATTCACAGAAATGAAAGTACAATGTTAAAAGAAAGCTTAACTTACTGGAATATAAACAAGCTACCTTTGTAAATAGCTTTTCCCAGTGTTTTGTTTCTGTTTCTGTTTTTGTTTTTCCATTTCATACATCAGCCTTGTTTAAAACTCACAGCAATACAAAAAATTAAACTGGAATCCAATCAAGCTTCTAGATCTACCTCCCAATTTACTAGAAATATAGGGGACCACTGGAATGTATTTAACAACATCCTGAGAACTCTACAGGACAAATGACCCAGTTTGTTCAGTGAAGAAAATGAAAGGAAGAGAGACAGGGAGATGGACAGAGGGGCAATCTGTAGCTTAAGAGATGGAAGAAGCACATCAACTTTGCCTTGGGATTCAAATGAAGGTCATACAAACTATTAAGAAAATTGAGACAACTGCGAAAAGTTCAACAATGACTGGATATTTAAAAGTATTAAGGAATACTATTGCTAATTTGGGGGAATGTGGGAATATTCTGTGATTTCATTCATAATTATAAAATGTGCATGTTTTAACTGACATTTTCCTTTTATTCATTCTCTAACATATCTACAATTAGAAAAGAGCCCAAAATTAAGAATTATGCAAGAGAAAGAATGGGCTTAAACAATAAACTGAGTTATAAGCCCATAAACAACTTTACATTTAACCATAAATAAAAAGAAACCTGTTAGCCATGTTAGTAAGGGTAGGACATACTTATCGGTAAAGCAGGAATAAAATACAGAATCTGTCCACTCTAAAACATGGACTCATCTAATGTATCTTATGCAGAAATATTGATTCTGAAAGTGTGCTAAACCATAGCTATTTATAGTGATAATGTGTTCTGATTTTCCTTCCACTTAGATAAAAAAGAAAACAGGATGTAAATCCTACAGAACATCACCAAATCTTAAGAAATCTATCAAGTTTGATAAATGAAACTGGTAGAAAAACGAAAATCTGGAATAAACTCAAATAGAAATCCAGTAAGATTTATAGAAAAATCCCTCTACCCAAGTGAATGTGAGCATCTCTCATGGAAAAGAACACCACAGGCATCTTTAAAGAGCAATAGACAAAGCTAGTGGACCTTATTATCACAATCCTTCCAAACTGCATAAGAATTCTTCAAAGTTCAGACACTGAATACAGAGAAACAATTTATGTACTTGATGAATATTATTACCAGTTGGCTCTTTAGATAGTCTAGCCCTAATCTACCACATTAGTGGTACAGATTAAATCTAACTTTAAGAAAATCAAAATTTTAACATTTTTAGAACTTTAAAAATTTTTAGAACTTAGAGATCCCCTCCCCTACTTTTACAGATATGAAAATCAAGATTCCTAGAAACTATCTCAAGTCACAGAGTTCACATATTATAACAAAATTTTCTTGAAAGCATTTCCTCCCAATTCTAAGATTCTCCTTGATTCTAAGCCAGGGTTAAAGAATATCGAAGAATTGCGTGTGCAAGAAAAACAGAATGAGAGCTGACCAGTAGGAAAGAGAGGAGATAGTTTGAAGTCATTAATAAACAAAGATATAATCAACTATAAAAACAGCACTTCAAAGTAATTTCCTAATCTAAGAATGTAAATCACTAATATTTACTAAGATCGTATTCTCACTGAACTATTCCCAAACTCTATGTGAAACTGCCATTGAACTAGAGGATTACCATGAAAAAAACAGGCAGCATGGTCAAAAACAAGTAACAACTACTTTCAAAGTGAATGACTTAATGGAGGTACTGGGAACAGCTGCTGATTCATTTATTACAAAATGGGTAGAAAAGATGAAATCTGAAAATAGTATTAAAGTCAACTGATTTGAAGGGAATGAAATGCAGAGTTCAAACAAGACTGGGCAAGCAAAGTAAGTAAAACACAACTGCAGGCCAATCAAGAAAAGACTAAAAAGTGTTAAGAATTTGTCAACAAGGGGTGCCCGGGTGGCTCAGTCAGTTAAATGTCCCACTCCTCGTTTCAGCTCAGGTCATGATCTCCGGGTCCTGGGACGGAGACCCAGTCAGGCTCCCTGCTCATCAGGGAGTCTGCTTGTCCCTCTCCCTCTGCCCCTGCCCCAATTCTTGCTCTTTCTCACTTGCTCTCTAATAAAGTCTTTTAAAAAAATTTTAAAAATTAAAAATATTTAAACTCTCTGCCCCTCCCCCACGAGCTCTAATAAATCTTAAAAAAAAGAGCGCTTTAAAAAAAAAATTCGCCAAAGTTATGTAAGAACTAGCTATAATCTTATCTAAGAGGAGAGTTTTAAAAAGCTCTAAGATTTTGTCATCTTGAGTATAACTTATGTACTGCCTCTCAGGATTTACCCAAATTCTTACCTACTTAAAATTCTCACCTGAAATTCAGCTGTTTTAGGATTACTTATGTGGACTGCCTTTGTTGCAGAGATGTCCAAACCAAGTTTATCGGCAATATCTTCTTGGGAGCACTATGAAGTACATGCAAAATAAAGAAAAACAATGACTAAACTTAATATACAAAGTATTTAATGTTGTAAGTCAACTTATGGTCTCATAGCAATGTAGATTCTATGTAAAGAAGTTAAAAATAAATATATCAACTAAGTCAGGGCTACAGCAGATATAATTCAACATTAACAGTTCTCTTACAAGGAGTTCTATCTATGATACAGGGGCAAAGTAAGTTTTCCCCATGTTGACGGTGGTGTAACTGCATCTCGGCCCTTCCTAAAGCTGGCCTCCCATTTACTGTACCAGTCTAGTCTCTTACACAGTTAGCTATCCATTCCCTGAATCTTTTTTTTTTTTTTAAAGATTTTATTTATTTATTTGACAGAGATAGAGACAGCCAGAGAGAGAGGAAACACAAGCAGAGGGAGTGGGAGAGGAAGAAGCAGGCTCATAGCAGAGGAGCCTGATGTGGGGCTCGATCCCACAACGCTGGGATCACGCCCGGAGCCGAAGGCAGACGCTTAACTGCTGTGCCACCCATGCGCCCCATTCCCTGAATCTTCTAGTCTTCCTTACTTTTACCAGAGATGTCTAGGAGTGCCTGGGTGGCTCAGTCGGTTAAGCATCTGCCTTCAGTTCAGGTCATGATCCCAGGGGCCTGGGATCAAGCCTCATGTCAGGCTCCCTGCTCAGTGGGAGCCTGCTTCTCCCTCTTCCTGCCACTCCCCCTGCTTGTACTCTGTCAAGTATTTTTTTTCCTTTATGTAAAGATTTTATTTATTTAAGAGAGAGAGAGCATGAGCAAGAAGTCAAGTGGCCTGGGGGCACCTGGGTGGCTCAGTCGTTAAGCGTCTGCCTTTGGCTCAGGGCGTGATCCCATCGTTCTGGGATGGAGCCCCACATCAGGCTCCTCTGCTATGAGCCTGCTTCTTCCTCTCCCGCTCCCCCTGCTTGTGTTCCCTCTCTCGCTGGCTGTCTCTCTGTCTGTCAAATAAATAAAATCTTTAAAAAAAAAAAAAGAAGTCAAGTGGCCTGAATTCTGCCCAACGTTCCTTCTACTTAATCATTAACTTCTGCACATAGGTGCTTGCGAAAGCCCTGAGCAATAAACTCCTAAGCACTCACCCTCCAAAAAGAGAAAGATACTTGTCACACTCAAACACCAGGATGACCAACAGAAGTCATGAAAATAAAACTATCAGATGCATCACATCTAATAAATGAGCTAACAAGATAATGCAAATAAAGTACCTGCCACAAACTAAGTGCTCAAAAAAAAAAAAATTTAACGATGATGAATCAATACAAAGAATTATCACATATATTAATGCTAACTGTTGCAAAGGAGTTTAAAACTGAACATGAAAACTGATGTACCATCAGATTACTGAATGGTTTTCCAACATTAGGTGATGTTGCCTATTGCACTATTTTACAAGGTGGCCTTCAAGGACTAGTCTGTATTTCTTAGAGAAATAAACACACACACACACACAAATGGGTTTAGATCTTATGTCAATGCCAGCTCTAATGATTCTTGCCATGCTCTCCTGGGAAGGATACCGAAGCCACATCCAGGCAGAGCACAAAAGAGCTCCCTGATCTGCGATGGCTGCAGAGGCAGAGAACGGTGGCAGGCACGATGGAAATAACCAGATTTTCTCCTCAGCACAGCAGTGTTTTTACAACAAGATATAAGGTGATTAATTAGGAAATGCAATTTAAATAATGTAATCTACTCTCAAACAGAACTAGTACCATGTGCGTAGAAGAAAGGTTGCTCCACAAACATGGCAGCAGAGGTGTCTGGGAGGCCTTGTACTTTATCATGACAATGGAAGATGAGGGACAGAGATTAGAAGCAGTTTTCATGAAGGCAACCTGAAGTGGCAGTAGCTAGTAAAAAATAAATATTTTTTTCAATGTTAATGTGTTTAAAGTGTTAGAAAAATATAATAAGTAAACTAAGTCCATGATTTTTATGAATATTCTTAGACTAAGGCTGAAGTAGGTACTTAGCATCTGTAAGGTCCCTTCTGAGGTTAGCATCCTATGAATGACAGATGCTCAATAAAGGAAGAAAGGCTGCATCTCCTTTCTGACCACCCTCTCCCCACAAACTGGTAGTAATGTAACCCCACTACTGCACTCTCTATATAGGTACGATGGAGAAGTCTGTCTGTAGTTGAGTTTGGTTGGTTGGTTTTGGTTTTTGCCCTCCACCATTAAGCTGACACCTACTGGAAGACTGCAGAACTACACTGTAGGCTCCACACAAATGCTCAGCAAGAGAAAATTATAAGCGGCACAGACGTCTTATTCTTTACAAATGGTCAACCTGGTGGGGGGAAGGGCATTTCCTTCCATTTTGTAATAAAATTCATTTCCTGATTCAGGCCTTTTATGTCAGCTTTCCAACTCAAAGCAAATGTTGTGAACATGTTCAAAGACAAAGAAGTTTAATGTGGAACAGTCCACAAATCCTTAACAAGGGAGGCATCTAGTGGGCACAGACACAACCAAATTAAAACTAAAAATTCTAACTTGATCGATTTGGTTATGAAATTCGTTGTGAATTCAACCTTCAACACTTCCATGAAAGTACAAAATACATTGTTATTTGTCATTTAAGACTTTTGTCCTTCATGATTTTCTGTGACTAAAAAAGGAAACACTTTTTTTACTAGAAACTGTACAATCTCAAGTAAAAAAAGTTGGTTCTTCTAGAACCTGGAAATTTTAGCAGTCTAGATTTTATAAATTCATGTAAGGAATCAAAGAGTACAGTACTTCAGAGATTCAGTGTCAACAATCAGCTGCACAAAACCATGGGAGACATACCAGAGCAAAGGTAAGCGCCTCCGTGAACCCAGCGGCTGCCATGTCATGTCTTAGGAGTTCTGTGAGCTTATTAAGAGGAAGCTGAAAAAAAGATATTTAACTTTATTCACCTCAATAAAATTTCCTAAAACAAAAGGTTTAAACAGAACAGGTCATTAAAGGGCACACCCCCTTCCAGCCTTACTAATACTGCTAGTACCACCACCTCACCCCCCCTCCCCACGACTTCACTACCCCAATACCCCCACACAGATGCACAAACTCCCCACTTCACCTCTCCCACAGCAAACTTCTGCCTTCAGGCCAGGTTGAAAAAATGAATCTCCCAGTTCAATATTCAAAAGGGCTCCAAACTCGAACTGTCTTTCTTCAAGTACCAGTCATCACAGGTTCTGAACTTACTCTAATCCACTGGGCATCTGTTTTGTATCCTCTCCATAGCGAATGCCTCCCATAGCACAGCATGTCCAAATACTACTTAATTCCTATGTGCCATTTTTCTCAAAGCCTTCCTGGCATTCAATAATCAGTTTCTAACAACGAGGAGTATTTATTTAAGGGTGCAATCTTACTTGATTAGCTATGGTACAGGTTTTCGGGAGAGTCATCTGAATGTTGTTATATCCGTAGGCAATAGCCGCATCTTCTACAATATCACATGCATGGATAATGTCAGATCTGGTCGGAGGGATTTCGATCTCAATCTGATTCCCATCACCTATTACTTCTGACTTTAAATACATCCTGGTTAGAAGCTTGGCAATATTTTCTGGAGTTTCTCTGAAACAGAAATGTACAATCCATAAACTTCACTGGATTACTTAAAACGTGCTTATATTTTGTTTTAAAATATTCTATCTGAAATATCACCTTTCTTTCTGAGTTCCATGAGACACCAGACATCCCAACAGATGATTTACTATCACTTACTTACTCTGAAAAGATATCAAAACCCTCTCTAAGCATAAGCATTCTTTCAGGAAAAATTAAAGTCTTGTGGGTACTTCATTTTTGAATTCTCTCCAACAGTAAATAAATGTTTTCAAAGCATACCTGATTCCAACTTTTTTGTTAATTAGATCAGCTCTCACTATTTCCTTTCGGTAAGCCAGTTCCTTTAAAGAGAAAAAGTTCGAGAAGCTTAAGTGAGTCCCTGTCACAGCTACAGCATTAGACTCTAACTTTACATCGTCTTGCTGTGGCAGTCTCACTGCCCTCCCAAAAAAACTGTTGTTAGAGTGAGACACTGAAAATAAACATTAGGTTTTAAAACATTACAGAGGAATAAATCTGCTACAACAGGCTCATAACTGAACATTGTCCTTGCTAGACAACTGGTACTGCTCAGAAATAGAAAACGCCAAGCACTTTTCTCTCACATGGCCAATCACCACTCTCTGCAGTAAAACCCTGGTGCATTACATCATTTCTAAGATGCTTATAAATCCTAAGGATTTTCAGTCTCCTCACAAGCAAGCAGGCATTTATGACCAAGAATGAATAATTCAAATATCACCATGTACTATCAAATATCACCATTAAACTAAGCCCAAGTGTTACAAAGAAATTCCTTTCTTATCATTTATCCTGGTGGGGGAATGCGACCGGGCCCCCAGGCAGTCCCAGCTATCATCAATCTGCTCCAGGACACAGTAGGACTGGGAGCATCTCATAAATTGGTACTCTCCTTCAAACAGTGTGTAACTTTACCACGTTAGGTAGGAATAAACATGTATAAAGCCCAGGCTCTTCAGCACCTTTGCAAACATATCTATGAATATTTATCATTAAATTACTCTCGAAAGCATAACTACCACTGGCAAAAAGGCTACAAATTTAAGAATCTGATTGGAATCAAGTAAGTACAATGGACCAGAGCCTTGCAATTCTCAGGTAGAAGTATCATCATCACCCAAGTGCTTCTTAGAAACGTAGGCTCTCGGGCCTTTATAGCTGGTAGCAGTGACCCGGGGCCTACCGATTCTGGATCTGAAGGTTATCAAGATCCTGAGGTGCTGTGACTGCACAGAGGGTTTAAGAAGCATGAAACTAGAAGCTAATGATTGCAACAGAAAAACCTTTACTGAGCAGTTGATATGAACTAAAGAGTACAAGACACTTGCACGATAATCTTAACCCTCACAACAGATACTATTAGATTCCTAATCAGTGAAGGGCGAACAGTTAGGTTGTAGATGAGAAACCCCGGATCACAACAATGGTAAGCTGCTGGGCCCTGGCGCTGCTACATTCCTAGTGCTTACAAAAATGCTTGTCAGGTACTAAGCACTCGGTATGTAGCCAATGAGTAAATGCATAAAATAAATGAACAATTTAATGAATTAACAAGTTCAGGCAGCGTAATTCCGAAGCTCCCAACATTAACCACTGGTCTCTTGGACTACCTGCCACTTCTCTCCTCTGGCCCTCTTATTCCAAAGTCCATTCTTTTATATGAAATAACAGAAGACTAGGAAAGAACTATCAAAGTACTGAGAAAAATAAGCTGTTTCATGTGAGGAAGAAATCAGTTCCTCAGAGGATCATTCTCTTCTGGGAGGACAACCTGAGAAGAGTTGTTCTAATCCACGTCCAGAAGTAAACAGATTAACAAATGACGAGACTGCTACAGTACTCCTTTTCAGAAATCCCACCATTTTGAATTTATGAAAGCCCTTTATAATGCAAATGATTTCAAGGAAATATCTACATGAGAAAAGTGAACCAAATTTTAAGATATCTTTTTCCTCCCCAAAGTACATATTTCAGTTTTATTAATATTGACAATTCTTCATATCAAAAAAACTTTTCTCAAATCAGACATCATTTTAAAATAGACTAAAAAGCTATCTCTGGCTACTCCCGACTACTACTGTGGTAAATCATACAGATGGCCACATTCTTCCCTTCTCTGCTGCACCCATGGCCTCACAATGGGGCACGTCAGGCCCTCCTCGCACTGGGAAATGGGAGTCTTTGTTGCCCTTCCTTGAATCTAAGGACACCACACTTAAAGATACTTACATGAGAGTAAGTCCAGTGCTTGCTGGGAATCCTGCAACTGCCACCATGTAACAAAGACCAAGCCAGCCCGCTGGATGACGACAGACACTTGACCTGGTGACTCTACAGCTAAGGAGACTTGTGTGTGAGGCTATCTCAGGTCATTTAGATGCTAGTCTACCAACTGGCTGATTATACAGGAGCAAGCCCAGGAGACATTAGCCAAGCCAGTCAGACCAGAACTACCCAGCTGACCAACAGAATAATGATAAACAAATCACTGTTATTTTAAGCCACTAAGTCTTGAGATATCAGTTTGTTACATAACAAAAACTAACAGGCACTACAAATTTTTTAAAAACTGAGAGAGTCCACAATTTCAACTAAGTTTTCTACAGCTATACATTTATTCTGAATTATAATCAATATTCTAGAATGAAGTATGATGTTAAATGCTCATGTTTTCAGGAAGGGGAAGGTTTTGATCTTGGCAGATTTTATCTACTTTAAAAACTATTTAAATAGTAGAAACCATTCCAGGCTATGATTCACTTCTTAAGTGACAGAGAAATAGTGAAAAAATCTAAAGAAGAGCTTAAAAAATGGCCTCACTGAACCATAACCACAACTAAGTGACTAAGAGTCATGTGTTTGAACAGCCATCTTTGTATTAATAAAATCATCTTAGGGGAAGAAAAAAGCCCAATTAAGAATAATGCTGTTGTGGTTTTTTTGTTTGTTTTTTGTTTTGTTTTTTAACCAAGATTCTATGTCTTGACAATTGTGCTTACTACTTAGTCCTGTTAATACACCTGGAATTATTAAAAGACGGCTCTTCAGCGACTGTTAATTCAAGTGTGAACAGACTAATTAGGTTTGGAGGGCTGAGTCATCGTAAAAGGGGTGAGACTATAAATTACCCAGTAAACTGGTTAAAAAAAGAGTAAATCAGAACCTGCACACCCCAACATTTATAGAAGCAATGTCCACAATAGCCAAACTATGGAAAAAGCCCAGATGTCCATCAACAGATGAATGGATAAAGATGTGATATGTATACACACACACACAAAAACACACAAAATGGAATACTACTCAGTCATCAAAAAAAATGAAATCCTGCCATTTGCAACAACATGGATGGAACTAGAAGGCATTATGCTAAGCGAAGTAAGTCAGAGAAAGACAATTATCATATGATCTCACTCATGTGGAATTGAAGAAACAAAACAGAGGATCATAGGGGAAGGGAGTGAAAAATAAAACAAGACAAAATCAGAGAAGGAGACAAACCATAAGAGACTTAATCATAGGAAACAAAACTGAGGGTTGCTGGAGGGGCGGGATGTGGAGGGATGGGGTAACTAGGTGATGGACATCAGGGAGGACATGTCATATAATGAACACTGGGTGTTATGTAAGACTGATGAATCAATGAACACTATTTCTGAAACTAATAATATATGTTAGTTAATTGAATTTAAATTAAAATTAAAGAGCATAAATCAGAGGAATTATGGCCATCTAATGCAGTGGTATAATGGAGCATGTTGGGAGCTGAAGCTGGACTATCATCTAGCTCCACCATTTCATAGTAACAAGCAAGCTATTTAACATCTCAAAGTCTCTATCTCCATCTGGGAAAAAGCCAAACAGCACCCACCTTCATAGGGTTACTGTGAGGATTAAATCCATGTAATGCACACAGTATAATGCCTGGCATGTGGGTAAATGGATGGACATACAACAAGTACTCTATGACATTATCACTAGTATTATCAATCAAATCCACTTCTAAATACTTACTGGAAAGGTATAAGATTTTCCATTAGGAAAAACAACCTCAGCTGCTTCAACCCTGGAGGGAAAAAAAAACCCAGAAATATTAAAAACAAAAAGGGCCATAAATTCTAAAAATGTGTATGGTTAACAAGTCTCTCACTTGTTCTACAAGAGTAATCTCAACACATTCAATTTATTCACGTTCCAACACCGCTGTCGGGATTAATCCTCCTAAACTCAACACCACCTTACTGTTCCATCCCCTATGGCCCCGCAGCTCCTCAGGCTGCACACATCTGATGCTTACTTCTCAGGGCTACAAAGCGTGCATCCTCAATTACTCCTTGCCAACATGGATATACACATTCCAACATTTACCAGGGTGCTGTGTTACACCATGAAAGCTGACTATGCAACCACTAATAGGCAAATCGATTTAAAAAAACACACCCTGCCATACAACTTCAGTCCTGTGCTCTGCAGTGATATGGCTATTTTGAATTATAATTAACATTCTAGAATAAACTATGACGCCAAGACACGGCAAGGAACATTTAATGAAATCTTTTTAATTAAAAAATAAGTTTTGGAAAAAATATAGTAATCCTATTCATACATATGGGATATATGCTTCCCTACTTTTGTTTAGCTGTTCCTTGTCTGTCCTTCCATGTTTACATCCTCAAATCCAATGATCTTGAAACACAGCTTAAATTTCATGCCTCCACAATGTCTGCACAGGTGCAATAACCAATCCAGCTAGTAATAACCTGCCCTTACAGCCAGAACACTACCAAAACTTTTTAAAGTAGTTCTCACTTTTTATTTTAAACAGTTATGCATAGGTCTTAGCCCCCCAAAGAGAAGATATGTTCTAGTCACAGGAGCCACATTTTTCATATTTATATTTAGTACAAGGCCCTAGTGCTTTGCCTTCAGAACAAACTTCAATAACACTGTCAAATAAACTTACGTAAATTGATTCTCACAATATTCACTGAACATGGTGACAATAACATCAAGAACTATTTTTGCCTGCAAAAAAGACAAATATTGTAATCAAAAAATATATTCTCTTCACTCAGATGGAAGTGAAAACTTAATTTAGTCCTCAACCATCTAAAAATGACACTGTATATATACATTCTAAAAAAAGGGAGTGGAATAAAAACTTGTGAGCTAAAGCAGGCCTAGCCTTATCTTCAGGTGGTCTGCATTTATTCGGTTCTCTGAGAGCTAACAATCCATGACCGAAACAAATCATTTACTTCCCCTGGCCCTCTCCCTTGGGTTCACCAACTTTCAAGAGAAGCAAATGGCTAACTATGGGAGTAAACCTTATCAGTCTCCCAGATCTCTGCAGCCAGTTGCCGGACTCCTGGCTCAACCACTTACAAGTAATCTGACTTTGGGCAAGTTACTTACCATCTTTGTACTTTTGCATCTTCATCTGTTAAGTAAAGATTATAAACATTTCTAGATCTCATTTGGTTATTATGAGGATTAGATGTATTAATATACGAGCAATGCCTAGCACATTGTAAGGACTGTATAGATTTGTTCGAGTTTTTAACTGAAAAAATACAATAACCTTATTGGGATATATATAGGCTTTGCTTTTATATATACTTTACTGTTTAAATATAAGCTTCAGGAAAGATATCTAAGGTCTGTTAATGTAAGACTTTTTAAAAAATTTGTAAATAGTATCAGTTATATTACTCTAGTATTTCTAAAGGCAAATATGGCCAAATATGGTTTATTAAAAAATAAACCAAATATGGTTTAAATTTTTTTTAATTTTTAATAAACTTAAATAAGATCATAACTTATAAAAGTTATAAATGAAATACCTTACAATGGTGTCCAATCCTGTAAGATGTACTGAATGCCATTTATGGCCCTATTTCTATAGGCCAGCCTTCTCCTGTCATTCAAGCTTATTAATTTGCTTAATTGCCATGTTACTCTATGCATTAACATGTATAAAGAAATCTTAAGATGTAAAAAAGTTTCATAGCAATCCAATCCAATATATGTAGTTATTAAAAGTGAGTGAACCAGTATTCTACATATTCTAGATATCATCGTGGGCACAAACCCTTTATCAATTTGCTAAATAATACTTTATAAGCCACTTCATTTTTAAAGACTTATTACTAAGTACACACAGGTACCAAGTTACTCAGCATTTAAAAGCCAACTAAGATAAACAATTTATACAATACTTATTCCATTCTCAGTTTTACAGTTAGGTATATGGCTAATTCTCCCACTAGAATGAGTTCCTTCAAGTCAAGAAACATGAAACTCATTAAATGCACAGCACTGGAAAGACAGGAGATGCTTGTTAAAGATTTGTTAATTAAATGAACACACCATAACCAAAGTACAGAACATCTGTGGCTTTCTAATTTTCTAAATTTCTGAAATATGTTCCCACCTACAAAATAAACACTTTAAAGTTCAGCCATCTAGTCTTGGCCCAGAACTAAAACATTCTGACAGTACAAAAACGGAATTAGAGTTTTATTTACCTTAGTGAAGTCAGTTCCTGTGCATTCAATAAATACATTTCTAGTATTTACGGTTATTTTGGAATGACTTCCTACAACACAAAATAATAAAACAATCAGTTTCAGAAACACAGGTGTACTAAAAAGTTCTCCAGAACAGAAACTACATTTTCACTTAGAGTACAACATAAATGGACATCTCAGAGGTAAGGTGATAATGCAACATTTATTTTAAGCCCCCACTATACGTGGGAGAATAGAAATAAAAGAGTAACAAGTGTTTACTGCATTCGGTGTGTCAGAGCTGCTCTGCCCAGCACTAAACAGAGGTTGTCTCATCCCTCCACATGAACGCTATGACAGAGCTGCAGACAGATCTAAGATTCAAAGCTTCAGCAAGGCTACAGTCTGGGTCTGGGTCTGGCTACTCTGAAGCTCAGGTTCTGAACCACTGTAACAGCTAGAGTTCAACCTCAAGGAGGAAGAGGCTCTTCCCATTGTGAATCAACTAAACCCCCTTCTCACCTCCAGAGAGGTCAACATCTATGGCTATCACATCATTAAATTTTGTAAATACATCCATGTTGCCTCCTCAAGAAGAGTCTTCAGAAAGGAGGTAAGAGGGTGAAATTCAGTTTAAAAGTTTTAACTATAAAACAGCAGGCAAGGCAGAATTTGAGCTTAACCAAGTTGAGTCATGGGTTAAAACCAAAATATTAACACTCTTCAGAGGAATATAATAGAATCCAGAGACTGCCACCAGTAGATATCTATGTACTTATATTTATACATTTAAAAGTTATGTAAAAATCACCAGTAAAATGTTGAATGAAAAGAACTACTACAATAAAATCTACAAAAACTGGAGATTCCAGATTAAGATTTATTTCATTTGACTGAGCCAAGTCTGGAGTTCAATTCTACAGAAATGTTGAAAGGTAAGGAAAAAAAAAAATCTGATGCTTAAGAAATAACTCACCATTGATGACTGGAGGCATTGAAAGGATGACACCATTGCTATCATAGATAACTGGGTACAGGGGTTTATTTTCAATGATAGGCAAATAATGTTTAAGGTGGTTGTCAGTCTGAAAAAAATTAAGTCAAAATTAATTTTGTACTTCTAACACTAATTAGTTTATATGCCTATCTAGTACAAAAAAGGAAAAAAAATCAGAAAAACAATAAAACGGCCCCATATTACAGAAAGTCCTAGATTTGTAAGGTTTCCTAAATATCTTAATATCCTTATATACCTCATCTCCTACTGGGGAGAGATGAGAACACAGCCCAGCCGTTTTCCAAGGGTGAAAAATAAATTTGCACTGGTAAGCCTGACTGTCTCAAGCAAAACACAAACCATCACAAAACTGTTTACATAAACAGGAAGAAAAGAGTGGCAAATCAGGCCAAGGATAAAAGCTGTTTTTTCTAAATGACACTCACTTTTATTTTTTAAGCACCATTAAGTGACTATGGAATCATTTTAACTGCTGCAATCTAAAATGCTAAATAGTAGAAGATAGACACATTGTAATACTGTTTCTCATGGGGGGGGGGAGACTACCTAAATCTTATTCTTTATAATGTGCATGGATTATAATTATGCCCAAATATGATTATAATGTGGCATGTTCTACTTCAGTGGTTCTCAATTACCAGCTATACACTAAAATCATCCAAGAGGTTAAAGGAGTAAAACTATGCCCGGGCCCCACTCTACATCAAATGAATCAGTAGCTCTTGATTGGAGCACAGACACTGTTTTAAAAAAGAACTCATTTACATCTCTCTAATTCCAAGACTTGACTTCGAAGAAATTTTGATTTATGGAGAGCTATTTCCATAATATAAAAAAATAATCTACCTTGTATATGTTCATCAGTTCACAGGCTGTATACTCCTTGGTCTTATTTAGAGGCTTGAATTTTATATCTGAAGGTCGCTTTGCAGTATATGTAAAAGGGCCTGACAAAGTGTCCAAATCGTGGGTACCAATAGCAACCAAGGTTCTTTTCCTAAATGTTGAGGGAGGGGGGGAAAAAAAAAAAAAGACAAAAAAGTTTTGAATATTCCAAAGCAGAAATTCTACAGCTAACAGACCTTATGTTAGGGGGAAAAAAAGATTTTTGACACTTCCCTAAAATAGCCTATTACTGTAAGGCAGCTTTAGAAGAGTATAATGAACAAATTCTCACAGCACTCAAAGTAATGAGAAATTCTAAAGCTACTCAAAACACATTATTTCAATAGCTACAGTAAATTCCTTGCCACTATGCTTTCCCAAGTACTGTGTTAACTAGGACATTTTCCAAGTGAACATTCCTTTCCCCCCGCCCCCAACCCATTTCCTCTCAGGGTCCTCAAGTAAACAAATGTTTTATTAGAATAAACTAACAAATTGCTGTGTTTTTTTATTTTTGTGTATTTTCCTAAATTTTCTGTCACAAAGCTGTTATTACTTTAATCATGGAAAAAAATTAAGAACTGTGAATTACACTTAAAATTTAGTGCATAAGGGAAGTTCAAAAGCTATTAATTTCATTTGTTCTGCAGTTCAGGAGTGAAGGATTTAAAGTAATTTTAACACCTTACAGCAGGTTAAGATTAGGAGAGAAAAAAAAAAAAAAGGGATATAAAACAGAGCCAGGAACAATGTTAATACTAAATTAGAATCCAAAGGACCAGTCTTAGCACACAGAGTCACAAATTTGGCTCTAAGCTTTCTAAAAGACAATTCAAAAAGAAACCTGGTCAGAATTTATGGCATTCTTAAGATTTCTTAGAATTAGTTTTAGATGTATGTATAAATATATTTGAGTATTTATGCTTAAGTGCATATATACATCAAACAGATAAAATGCATTAGTAATCAAGGATTTTATTGAAGTTCATGTTACATGAATTACAAAGTAGTTTTCAAAATTTGTAAGAAATAAATCTTGGTCATCCTTCAAGACTGGTAACAAGAACTTTAATAAATATGGTTAACTCAAAAGAACTGTTAACAAGCACAAAAGAAGTGTTACATTATTCAATGAATTTTGTGCTTATGGACGATAACTCCAGAAATACCAGAAGTTGAAATATAAAGTGTAGATAAATTAACAATTGGCAAATCCACAAGTAAGAAGGTCCGTGTTGTTTTGCTTTGTTTTTAAGATAGTAATGGTCCCTTAATCCTAAAACAGTTCTCTACAAAAGGTCACTAAATTTCAATTTCAAACCAATCACAAAAATAAATTCTAGATGAATCAAAGAGCTATGCATTTTGAAAAACAAGACACAAACATACAAACACTCACAGAAGAAGCCACAAAAATTATTCAAAGAAAATAAAGGACAACAATGTATAAAACTGGAGGACACCCTTTGACACAAAATAGAAGAATCATAGGAAGACTGATAAATGGGACTATCCAAATTGAAAACTATATATCCAAAGACCCTGAAAGTCAAGACAAATTGAGAAAAGGCTTGAAGTTTACATACAGAAAAGGATTAATATCCCAGATATATGAAAATACGCAAACTAAAAATAAGTTAGAAATCAAGATTTTAGCTATCATACTGGCAAAAATTTTAAAGTCTTGCTGTGCAAAAACAGGAGAAAGCTGAAAGAACTGAGAACACTAAGCTGTTGCCAACTGCAGAGATCTTGCCTAGCAAATGTTTCAAGTTTGAGTGCTGCTAAGTATTCAAGAGTCTTTGCCTGTAAGACAAAACCAGTCCTCAGAAAATTAAGAGCCTTATCCATAACATAACATTCTATGTGCAATCAAAAAGTGGTGGACATGAGGGGCACCCGGCTAGCTCAGTCAGAAGAGTATGCAACTTTTGGTCTCAGAGTCCTAAGTTCGAGCCCCACACTGGGTGTAGAGACTGCTTAAAAAAAATAAACTTTTTAAAAAGCAGTGGACGTAAGAACAGGGAAATGTGATTTCTACTCCAGACAAAACCAGTCCATAAAATCCAATGCTAAGATGACCCTAATTTTCAAATCACTGCACAAACTTTCAAGTTCCTACCATAAAAAATATTCAAAAATTATGGGGAAAATATGCACGTAATGAACAGATGAGGAAATAACAGCAAAAAAAGAAACTTGTGAAAAGAAACCAAATGGATTCTAAGATGCAAAGTAAAATAACTGAAGTAAAAAATTCACTGGACACTTCCAACCAAGATGGAGTAAGAGACTAGATTTACGCTCTTGCCTGAAACCACCACCAAACAGGCAAAATACAGGAAACCGTTTCATGGGTGGCACTGGACGTCAGGCAATGAAGAGCAGCAATCCCTGACAGGAAATAAATGAAGGGAGCCCCACGACTGCCCCAGCTTACTGCCTGGAGGGATTTCCATGTTGTAAGTTAGGAAAGAGGGACAAGGCTGGAGATCAGCCGACTCCCTGAGTTGAGAAACATAACTCAGTCTAGGGAGACCAAGACAGCTGGGGTTCACCACAAACAATACTGAAGTGGAGAGAGCTAGGAGAATTCTGGAGATCTGCTTCAAGTGTTCAGCTGAGTACTGATCAGTGCATACATGTGAGGAAATTATCTGTGGCCAGGGAAAGACTCATCGGAGGAACAGTGTTCACAGACTGAAAACCTCACTACTTCCTGTGGAAAGGGATCAAATAGGCAGAAGGGTCTTGCCTCAGTATTAGCAATTAGCCCGACACAGAACAGTGCTTAATCAATGGAGGAAAAAAAAAAAGTCAATAAAACTAAAAGCTGGTTCTCTGAAAACATCAATATAGTTGATAAACATCCAGCCACCTCCCTTGATCAAGGGAAAAAAGACAAATGAAAAAGGTGGTATCACTACAGATAATAGATATTAAAAGGATAATAAGAGAACATCATGAACAACTTTATGCCAATACATTTGCTAACGTAAACAAAATGAAAATATTCCTTGAAGAACCCCAGGTTTCCAAAGCTCATGCAAGAGGTTAATTAGCAGTTACTGATAGGTAAGGACTCCCGCACACCGGAGTGTTCGGACAGGTTTTACTTCCCCTTGCAAAAAGCTCATGATTTCCAGAAATACTACTTAAACAGAGCTTAAAAGGGAATTAAGTGAGGAAATGCCCTCCAATTTAGGTAAAAATAGATTCTTCAAATAAACAAGGTCCAGAATAGATAATCAGCCTCAACCACTTACTAGCTTGTCAGAAATCTATTTTGCTCTTCATTTGAGAGATTTAAATTCTTATTGTTTTGCTTAATAATTAGCAAGCTTACAAATAGACTATTTTTATAAAAGAACTAGGAATAAATATTATTTAGAATCTGAAAAAGTTTCTTTTACCACATCAACAAAGGTGTTTCTGGAAACAGACCTACTGGTGTTTTGTTTTTCAAACATTCTACCCCAGTAGAAAACATGCAGGGTCCCCTCCAAACCCTGTCCCTAGCCCATCACTTACATAGAAGTCTCTTCAATCTCCAGTTTACCAAACTGCAATTGCTACAATAAAAACGTTTTCTATTTTTATTCAAGATATCTATAACTGTTCATCATACCTTTTGATCAGCAGGAGATATGCTGATGTACTTCAGGACCAATACAAAAAAAACTTGATATGTTAACTAAAGCTTAATGTAATCAGTAAATCTGTAATTTCCATCAGGATTTCTCAAATACTGAAGTTAGTTCAAAGACTCCCACTGTTGCCTTCCTTGACCTTTAGGAGTTCAGGAATTACACGTCTGAAGATCATTGCATTAAAGGAGCACATGGGAAATGATGGATAGTAATGTCAAATAGTAAGAAAATTCATTTTAAAAGTCTCAAGTTTCATCTGTAAATTTATAGTTACACTCAGTGTCATCAAGCCAAAACTTTTTCAATTTTAAAATAAGTCATACTTCAAACTACCATCATTTAACATTTAGTAGTATAATCCACTACTAATAATGTGAAAACAACCAAAAACACAAACCTAAAAACCAAGAAAATCTCTAGGACTAGATATTTCTTCTCTATATAGTATCCCAAATAGAGCTCTTATTTCTCCATGCACGTACTGTTCACTAACAGTAACAAGGAGCTATCTGGTAAAATGCAAACTTATTTAGTTAAGCAAATTTAAGCTCTTGTCACTCTCACGCATTAATTTAGAAATGCTTTGAAAAAATCTGCAGAGAAAGAAAGGAAGGAGGGAGGGAACTAGGGAGAGAGAAAGTGGTAAAAAGGAAAAAAAGAGGGGAAGGAACAGAGGAAGGCAAGGAGGAAAGAAAATGCAACCACAAACCTGCAAATATTCTGATGTAATTTCTCCTGAAGTTCGATGAAGCTGTCATATCGATCTTTAGTGAACTTTATATTTCGGAGAACTGCTGCCACAGCATAAGGACGTATTTTAGCTGTCTGAAATTCATTGTATCATTAGAGACTGTCCATACCTGGGCTTTTCTCATAACATCTTGTGAAAGAAAGTTAGCTGCACTCTCAATACTATTGCAAATTCACGAACAAGCATATGTATTCTTGCATTCAAAGATATACTGGTAACAAAAGATAAAATCACCCTTCTCATGGAATTTACATTTCAGCAAAATGTCTGAAAATTTACTAAAAACAGAAAAAATTAACCTGTAATTAGTTTGCTCATAGTTGACATTTTTATCAAAATAATGTTCCCCCCCCAAAGTTTCTTTAAACATTATTAATATACCACAACTTAATTCTATCTCAAAATGTTGTAAATAAACACTTGGTGTTGTTTTTCAAAATTATTGAGGAAAACAAATGCTTTGCTTTCACCAATAAATGAAAGGGAAATAATTGACAGTTTTTAAGAGCTAAATTTAGGTCCATTTTTAGCAAATGGTCTAAGAAAATTATATTTGGCAGAAGGATCAGCTTTTTTTTCCTCCCCACCTTATAAATATATTCACAAAGCAAACTTTTTAAAAAGGAAAATAAGAATTTATCCTTATTACCTCTTCGGTGATAATCAATTTCTGGATTTCTCCATTAGGCATTACCCGTTTATACACTGGAGGCTTTATCCTAAAAGGAAATTAAAACAAACTTGATTTTTAACCAAAACATTTGATAAACTGCATCCTGTGTAAGAGTATAAAAAAATGAACAGAGCTAAGACAATAGGTTGAAGTTACAGCAAATCCGATTTAGGCTGAATATTAAAACAAGAAGCAAACTTTCTAACACTTATAGTGGTCTAAAAATGGTATAGGATGCCTCGTGGTAAGAAGTGTCTGCCTGAGGATCAGCAGAGGCAGAAAACCATTTAGCCCATTGGCCAGAGGCTCTCGTCCTTTTGCAGCTGACCAGATGATAGGTCATTGAAAGCAAAAATAATTATTTTTGATAGGTGTTATTGTTTCACCTCTTTTTCACTTCATCTATTCATTACCTTCTGTATTCATTACATGAATAGTTGGAAGGGGACTTAAAAATATTCATTATAAATTAGGAGACTGAGAGGTGCCTGGGTACCTCAGTCGGTTAAGCATCTGATTCTTGATTTTGACTCAGGTCATGATCTCAGAGTTGTGAGATTAAGCCCTGTGTCAGGGTCCACGCTGGGGCATGGAGTATCCTTAAGATTCTCCCTCTCCATCTGCCCTCTCCCCCATGCCCCCCCCTCAGCTCGAGCAGGCACATGCTCTCAAAAACAAAAGCAAATTAGGAGACTGAAACTAGAGGACAATTAACTTGTCCAAGATCAGAGAGCCATCCTAAGATTTTCAGTTTTCCAGTTAGGAAGCTCTGCTCCTAAGCTTCCTTAGAGTTTTTAAGCAAACAGCATATAAAAGTTTTGCCACCTCTACTTTCCTCCCAACCTTTAATGAATCCAACAAGTCATCTATTTCTATTGGATTACTGAGGAAATTCACATGAACCCACTAAAAAATTTTATAAGAAGCTATAAAATCATTAACCACTCCAGTTTTAAGTAGTTCCCCAGATGGAAGGCTAGGACTCAATATGCAAATTTTTAAAAGGCTATAATCTGCATATATCTTACTCTCCAACCGTCCCTCTATGCAAACCTAAAGCTGTGCACCTGCCCAACAAGTTTTTTTCTAAAGACTTAAACGGGGATGCTGATAATGACAGGCAAAAGAAATCTAACTAAGCAAAGTATTTAATAAACATATTCTCTTACCTTTCTTTGAAGACTTGAAGTCCTCGAACCAATCCTTCCAAACACAGGAGATCATATCTATTGGCAGGGACGTCAATTTTGTAAAGAACAACATCAGAGGCTCCCTCCGCCTTTTCATTACCTTGTTCCTTACTTATGATTTCTTTCTCAGAAGTCTAAAACAAGCCCCCCAAAAATAAAGCAAAATAAATCTAGGTTATTTTGAAAAAGTAGTTGTCAGTGATATAAAGTAGTAACTTACAGGGGCACCTGAGTGGCTCAGTTGGTTGAACATCTGGTTCTTGGTTTCAGCTCAGGTCATAATCTCATGGGTCATAAGATCAAGCCCCAGGTCAGGCTCCCCGCTCAGCAGGGAGTCTGCTTGAAGGTTCTCTCCCCCCGCCCCCACACTGGAGTACACACAGGTGAGCACGTGCACACTCTCTTTCTCTCAAGTAAAATAGGTTTTTTTTTTTAAAAAGCAGCAACTACATTATATATGTTCTTTTCTGCAATAAAACATGTTTATTACATCTGCAACAAAAATATTATATGTTATAATCACAACAACAGAAAATACTCAACTTTTTTTTTGCTGAGTTTGGACATCCAGCAACCTCAGTCACTTCAGAACACTGCTAACTCCTCTAAAGCAAGGGTCAGCAAATTATGGCCCACTGGCCAAAATCGTACCTGCCACCTTTTTTGTAAGTTTTAATGGAACATCACCAGCCCCATTTGTTTACATGTTATCTATTTTGACTTACATACTGAAACAGCTGTCTGTGGTACAGACACCACCTACAAGGCTTACGATCTGGCCCTCTACAAAGAGTTTACCCATCCCAGATTTAAAAGAAAATACCACCAAGTACATATAGCAGCAACAACAAAAAGTGTCAGAGGCAAAGTAAAGATAACTCACCAAATAAAAGAAATATGACTTCTTATAATGATTCTAAAAACTAAATCCAGTAGGCACCCAAGCCTAGAAGCAACATGTAAGAAAGAGTAACATTAAAAAAAAAAAAATCTGAAGAGACCAGAACTGTGGTGTAAATTAGGAGAGATTATAGGCACAATGGGAAGCAATCTAATGAGAGTAAAGGTATAGAGCAGTAAGAATAAAGGCAACCAGGGTGCCTAGGTGGCTCAGTCCGTCTGCCTTTGGCTCAGGTCATGATCCCAGGGTCCTGGGATGGAGCTGGCATTGGGCTGGGCTCCCTGCTGAGTCTGCTTTTCCCTCTGCCTCTGCTCCTCCCTCTCACTCACGCTCCCCTGCTCATGCACTCAAATAAAATCTTTAAAAAAAAGAAAAAATTAAGGCTAATTTAAAAAAAAAAAAAAAAAACAAAGACAACCAAGAGAAGAAACACTAGAATAATTATAATGCAGTAGCCAAAAGCTTAGAATATCTCAGTCACCACATTATAGCAGAGTAACAGATTTTCTTAAAGATAACCACTGGCAAGAAAGAATCACTAGGATATACACCTGAAATAAGATACTGTAAGTCACTTACACTTCAACTTAAAAAAGCAGCAATTCTATTGACCTCTTTGATTGAACTCTATTTAAATTCTAATTCTTCCTCCTCCTTCTGCCTCCTTTCATGTCAAGCTCTCATCTCCCCCATGATAGGGGTTGCATTGTTTCAGGAGGCACCCATAAGAAAAAGGGGAGAAAATGTGGTAAGCAGAGAAATTAAGACATCTGAATTAAGAAAAAATGCCTACTCCCTTCGCAAAAAAGACACACCAGCTTAAATCTTTCATTTCAGTATCTCAATTCATACAAAGACTGTATCTGAAGGTGGGATTTGTGAGCGCTACTAAACTCTTACAGAAATCAATGATCACAGAAATTTCAAAGCTGGAAGGGAGCTACAGGGATCATATAATCCACAGCCCCCATTTCATAGATGAAAAGGAGGCCCAAAGAAGCAATGTAGTTGTCCGTGGTGAATGTGGGAGCTTTAACTATTCCTCAGATTTTCCGATATCCAGTCCAAGGCTCTTAGATATCATACAGCCTCAAACATAATTGAAGTCTAATTATTAATAGCAACTTAGAAAAATCTTAGACAATTTCAAGCATGAAGATGCTCATTAACAAAAAACTTCCTGTAACATCAGTAAAAAAGCAGAAAAAACAAGTCAATGTACATTTTTGTTAGCCTAAACCTTCTAGTGTTATAACACTGAACAGATCAAGAATATAAAAGGCTTAAGGGGCACCTGGGTGGCTCAGCCATTAAGCATCTGCTTTCAGCTCAGGTCATGATCCCAGAGTCCTGGGATCGGGTTCCCTGCTCAGCAGTAAGCCTGCTTCTCCCACTCCCAATCCCACTCCCCCTGCTTGTGTTCCCTCTCTCGCTGTCTCTGTCAAATAAACAAAATCTTTAAAAAAGAAAGAAAAAAAGAATATAAAAGGCTTAAGAAAAAAATAGCACTAAAAAGAGAAATATGAAATTATCATTTTAGTTATAAATACAATGTCTTATGTGATTAGTAATAGATTCTGCAAATAAACTTCTTAAGAGTATTTTAATTGTACAATTAAAAGACTAGAAAGATTTTTATAAGCAACCTTCAGAAACTAGAAGATCACTTCTCGGCCTTTTGGCTAAGAGCAAGTGCAAAAACTAGATCATTTTACAAGGTCAATGTATACAGTAATGATTAAGAATGAATTAATGCTGATTAAACAGGAATGGAGGAAAATGCAGTAGGGCACAGAGGAAGTGAAGGAGGGGGAACCATAGGCCACACGAACTTTGGCTAAAGTAACATTTCCATTGCTCCCAGATCCCTTTCCATAAGTGATTTATAAAAAGGCACCTCACTGACCAGGAAGCACACACTCATTCTTGGTTACTCAAGATGGGCTATTCATCTCCACAGCAGTAGCCTGATAACTGGAGGTGACTGCATACAACTTAACACATGAACCCTTTGACATTTTAAAGAAAGCAATAAACCCTCTTAGAACTGGAGCTTCACCCATTAACGCCAAGAGCACAGAAATCACCAGAACCCACAAATGTTCCATCTTAGTCTAACCATAAGGAACAAAATATAGTAAACCTCTGAAAAATGCGCTTATACATGAAATATTTTTAAAATAGTCAATACATACAATTTCATCAAGTTCCAGACCAAATTCAAAACATAGTTCATCAAATTCTTCATCAGCTGGAAAAAAAAAAAAGGAGATTGCTAATTTTAATCTGCTCAGCTTAAATGAAAGTAGTATGTAAACTGTATTTTTTTAATACCCTACACCAAGCTAATATCGGGCATCAGCACCATTTTAAAACCAACAAAAGGGACCAAAAAAAAAAAAAAAACCACCTCAAAAGAAACAACTATTTAAGCATGGATTCATTTAATATCAACTACAGAATTAGGTTACCTGCACCGGGAAGCTCACATTTATTTAGAAAAACAACCTATTAGGTAGAGATCAAATGTAAAGTAGGCTCCAAGACACAGATCCAGCACAATGGGATAATGTCATATAAGTCCTATGTCATATAAGTCCTATCATTTAAAATTCTGAAGCCTGATAGCAGGCTTTGGAGGAAGGCCAATCAGAGCTTGAACCGACTATTCCATTTACTAGTTCTGAGAGCTTGGCACCTTATGTAAACTTCCTGAGCCTCATCCATAAAGTAGCATTTTACAGCCATTTATTTTTAGCATGGAACTCTGGGAAAGATTTTGATATTATGCAAGTAATGGATTTGGCATAGCACCCCAAAACATAGGTCTCCAATAATTATGACTTCTCTTCCTTGAAGTTATAGTCTACTTTGCTACCTCCTACAGCATTTTGGGGGATTTTGTCACTATCAAAAATTGAACACAAACCATCATTACCAGTATATTCTAGTGAAAAGCTGGTCTTAAGATGCTGACCCTGACAATGAACTTTAACTCAACACTTAATAGGCCAGGCGCTGTACTAGGTGCTAAGACTACAAAAATAAAACAATTCCTATTCTAAAAAAGAAATCAGATGTGTAAATATAGTTAAGCATAAGGTACAGAGGTGGCACAAAGAAAGTAATTAGCTTGACTTAGGGTCAGCTAAGGCTTCACACAAATGCTGAGTTCATTAGGCAGAGACTGTGGGGAGTGGGACAACACAGAAAATTTGGGAAGATCAACATGGATGAAGCATAAGAATAAGATCAGGAAGAGATACAATGCAGCAAGCAGAAAGAACCCACACGCCAAGGGACTTGCTCTGTCCTGCCTGCAGGCAGTAGGGAGTCATGCTGAAGGATTTTCCGCTGGGCAAAAGCATGATTAGATCTGCACTTTAAAGAATGCAGAGTGGTGGGTGGACTGGAGCAGGGAGGCTTCTGCAATAGTGCAGGGGAGGCACAGTGAGAACCTGACTGAAGGAGCAGCAGTGGGTGCGAGGAAGGAAGAATGTGAGGAATGTCAAAGAAGCAGACAGGCTCTGTGCCTGGATGGGAGGTGGGAATGGTGGGAGCAGGAAGAGTCTAGGACTCCCAGGTCTCCAGTGTAGTTACTGTTAACTAGGGCCAAGAACAACACATGTCTCCAGAGATCCCTGCCCCTGGTATTCACACCCTTGTGTAAAGGGAGATCTGAAGCAACCACAGGAGTAATCCTGGAAGCACGGTCTTCAGCCAGCCAAGCCTCAAGATGACTGCAGGCCCACCTGTCAGCTTGTCTGCAACCTGGTCAGAAATCCAGAGCCAGGGGCGCCTGGGTGGCACAGCGGTTAAGCGTCTGCCTTCACGCTCAGGGCGTGATCCCAGCGTTCTGGGATCGAGCCCCACGTCAGGCTCCTCTGCTGTGAGCCTGCTTCTTCCTCTCCCACTACCCCTGCTTGTGTTCCCTCTCTCGCTGGCTGTCTCTATCTCTATCGAATAAATAAATAAAATCTTAAAAAAAAAAAAAAAAAAAAAAAATCAAAAAAAAAAAAAAAAAAAAAAAAAAAGAAATCCAGAGCCAGAACCACCCAGCTAAGCTACTCCTTGATTCCATTCTCAAAAACTGTAAAATAATCATTATTTGTCTTACACTCCTATGTACTGGGGTAACTCGTCATGCAGCAACAGAGAATAAACTTTAGTCCCTGGAAGTAGAGGGCTGCCATAACAAAATATGGGGAAAACACGGGAGTGGCTTTAGAATCAGGAGGTGGGCTTTGAGGAAGTGTAAATCAAAACCTCAAATGCCTTGAAAAAGCTGTTACAAGAAGCTTCATGGTCTTTAATAAGGATGCAGGTGAGGACATGGAGGAAACTGAGGGAGTGTTACTGGAAACCAGAAAAGGGGAATCCTTTGTATATAAAGGCAGTAGTTTAGCAAGCAACGCTATTGCCCAGTTACGCAGACTGTAGAAAATGTACCTGTTCAACTGGGCAATGTAAGATTCCCAACCAGTGCTGTTAAGTGTCACCTGGTTTTTTTTTTTTCTTGTCATTCATAATGTGAGAGAAGAGACAAACTAAAGGCCATTAAAAAGAGGCCAACACTTGATGGTTTTAAAAATTCTCAGCCTCCTAAGATGTAAAACAGTGCTAAAATTAATAAGTGACTTCTGAACAGCGTAAATCCATTGCCAGGAAAGCATGGTCCAAAGATGAAATCAACGATAGGACTGTAAAATCTTAAGACCGAAAAGATTAAAGGTGCTATTTATTTAGATAAAAGGCACTGTAGGTTAAGGGCGTGCCTCACAAATTCAGTCACACAACTGAGTTTAATTAAGAGCACTGTAGCAGAAAAAGCCCAAGGTACAAAACACCTTATTTCAGATATTTGTGAGTGGCGTGGCTGTCCACTAATGAAATGGAAACTAGCAAAATTCAGTGAAGACCTGCAATGTTTTTAAAAGAAATACATATGCAGAAACACTGTAAGCCTGAGCTGAAAGGGACAGAGACAGGACAAAAGTCTTCGAACTGCCAAAATTCTATTACCAAGTAACAGACTGAAAAAACTAATCAGATGTAAAGCACCTGCTTTCTTTCACCCAAAATAATAATAATAAGGATCACTCAGAGAGCACAGCCAAGAGCCTAGAGGGTAAGGCTAACAGCCATGAACAATGACCCTAGGCCGAGACCTAATCAGAAGGTCCAACATGTGTCAGCTCAATTTCAGAACGGCCATGGACCAAGGACTCCTTTCTGTCTCCCACTTTCCCTTCTGAAAAGGAATATGTATAGCAGTTATCCTAAGCCTGTCTCACCACTGGATGTTAGTTGTCAGTGGGGCAGATCATGTGTCTCTTTGGTCTCAGACCAAGAATAACTATATTCAAGCAGCTGTACTTAAGGAACTACACCTGAAGAGCCTCATCCACACCTGGACCTGATTTAGAGGAGATTCTGGATTTTGAGCTGCTGCTGTAATGGGATGACACTTCTGGAAACCCTGGGATGGGGTGAGTAGATTTTATATGTGGGAGAAACATGAATCATTGGGGGCCGGAGGGCAGACTGGTAGCCAGCCTCCAAAACTACCTGCCTCCGGATATTCACACCCTTGTGCAGTCCCCCTCCACACTGTGAACTGGTCTGTGTGACCTAAAGATGGGAAGGGATAGCATGTCACTTCTGAGCTATTACTGAAAACTGTGCTTCGATCACTCTGAACACTCAGTTACCTGCTCTCTTGGGTCCTCTCACTCCAGAACTAACAAGCTACCATACTACAAGCAGTCCTAGGGAGAGGTCAAGGTGGGAGACACTGGAGTCTGACCAAATATGTGCAAGGAGCAGAGGCCTGCCAACAACCACCTGAGTGAACCTGGAATTAAATTCTCCAACCCCAGATAGGCCTTGATGTGACTACAGACCTGCACCTTTATGACAAGGTACTAAGAGATCCAGAGCCAGAACCACCCAACTAAGCCACTCCCCAGTCCTGGACCCTCAGAAACCATATAACAAATGATTGTTTTAAGCTGCCAAATTTTGGGGTGATTCATTATGCAGTAATAGATTATAATCTGGTCAGTAACCATTTAGTTATTAAATATTATTTAGTTATTATTAAAATATTGAATCTTTCGGGTGCCTGAGTGGCTCAGTTAGTTAATCGTCTGCCTTCAGCTCAGGTCATGATCCCAGGGTCCCAGGTTCGAGTCCCACATTGGGCTCCTGCTTGCTTCTCCCTCTCCCTTTGCCTTGCCACTCCCCCTATTTGTGTGCTTGCTCACACTGTCAAATAAATAAAATCTTAAAAAAATATTGTATCTTTCAATGAATCCTGATTATACAATTTGTTTTATTCCTTTTGGCTGTATTTCATATGCTTAGATACAAGGACGAACCAACGAAATCGCGACTAATAATCCTAACAAAATGACACACCTAAGTGACTACATCTTAGGGGTTTGTAGGATATACTCAGGTGGCTCTGACAGTACAGTCAGCAATCACACCAGGCAGAGCAGGACCAGAATTGAACAGTGATAATAAATCAGTTAAGAAAATGAATAAGAAGAAAACACCTGAAGAGAAAGGTGATAAAAAGGTAGACTGAGAGGGATGCCTGGGTGGCTCAGTCGGTTAAGCCTCTGCCTTCAGCTCAGGTCATGACCCCAGGGTCCTGGGATGGAGTCCTGCATCTGGCTCCTTGCTCAGCGGGGAGATTGCTTCTCCCTCTGCCTGCCACTCCCCCTGCTCTCTCTCTCTCTCAAATAGTCTTTTAAAAAAATAAATAAATAAAAAAACGAGAAACAAATAAATCAAAAAATGGGCAGAAGATATGAACAAACACTTTTCCAATGAAGACATACAAATGGCTAACAGGCACATGAAAAAATGTTCAAGATCATTAGCCATCAGGGAAATTCAAATCAAAACCACACTGAGATACCACCTTATACCAGTTAGAATGGCAAAAATAGACAAGGCAAGAAACAACAATTGTTGGAGAGGATGTAGAGAAAAGGGATCCCTCCTACATTGTTGGTGGGAATGCAAGTTGGTACAGCCACTCTGGAAAACAGTGTGGAGGTCCCTTAAAAAGTTAAAAATTTAACTACCCTATGACCCAGCCATCGCACNGGGAAGGCACGTATTGCATGGTGCACTGGGTGTTATACGCAACTAATGGAGCATCGAACTTTACATCGGAATCCGGGGATGTACTGTATGGTGACTAACATAATATAATAAAAAATCATTTAAAAAAAAATTGACTGAGAAAACTGCCCCAGAGAAGCAAAAGGACTAAAACAACAAAAGCAGCTTGAGAAAGATCCCTGCTAAGCAAAGAGAGGAAGGGGAAGGCAGTGACTGGTAGAAACAATGGAATTTAGGACAAAAAGCAAACCTTGGAGGCACTGAAGAGGGAATGGAGATACAGAAGAGTGAATGAGCTACTATCTGAAAATACAGAGGAAGACTGATTTAGAGAGAGAGGGTAGGAAACGAGATGGACCCATACTACTTGGAAACTAGATACTTTGCTAAATATGCTTTTCCAACTTTGATCTCAACCCAATTAAGTTAAAGGTTTCAAGAACATATGAAATATAAACTAATAATGAGTATTATTTCTGATCTCTTAAATACATCTCAATAACATCAATCTTTCTGACTGATGTTTTAGTCAGTAGCTGATGGATACTTGTGGGGGGGAATCACGCTTGCCCGATCGCTCTCAAAAAAGGGGGGGCAGCTAGAGAATATATTAAAACATCAGATGACAGTAAACAGATTATAAATCTCACCATTTTAAAAACCTAGAATAGGGGTGCCTAGATGGCTCAGCCGGTTAAACGACCAACTGTGCATTTCGCCTCAGGTCATGATCTCAGGGTGGTGGGATTCAGTCCTACAATGGACTCCACGCTCAGTGGGGAGTCTGCTTGAGTTTCTCTCCTTCTCCCTCTGCCCCCCCTACACTTGTGCACACATTCTCAGATAAATCTTTAAAAAAAATAAGATGTTTTAAAAGGTAAATAAAAACCTAGAGAATTTCTTTCCCAGAAATGGATACTTGGGTGGTAACTGATCACAGAGGTCTTGAATAAATATTTGCAACATACCATTTTTTGCAATTCAGGCATGCCATATACCATTAGTGAGAATATGGTTTAGAAGAATAAGTTAAGAAATATAAATACGCAAAAAAAGGAAATATAAGTAATCATATTATAAAAAGTATAAAGAAAAAAGAAGTGTAGGGAATTAGAGCTGAAGTCGGAGGTCAAGAGTATTACTTCTATTTTCAGGGACTTATAGCAGAACCCTACAAGGAATAAAGAATAAGTAGTGCTTAAATTTATACCTTCAGAAACATTTTAAAAGCTAACTATTTTCAGGTAACATCTCATTGTAAGAAGCAGTACCTGTTAAACCGACTAGGGCTCTGTTATCACACTGAGCCCTAAAAACCTAAAATAGAGGCACCTGGGTGGCTCAGTCATTAAGCCTCTGCCTTCCGCTCAGGGCGTGATCCCAGGACCCTGGGATGGAGCCCTGCATCAGCTCTCTGCTCCGCTGGGAGCCTGCTTCCTCCTCTCCCACTCCCCCTGCTTGTGTTCCCTCTCTCGCTGACTGTCTGTCAAATAAATATCTTAAAAAAAAACAAAAAACAAAAAAAAAACCTAAAATAGCTCTCACAAACCAGTTGCCACAGCCTTTTTTTATATATGCTGATAACCATGAGAGGCTTATCATTTCAACAGCTACATCCATATGGTCCCTGATGATTGTACTTAATACTTCCTCGTCTATGTGGGGATGTTTTTAGAACTGAAGAAGAAATGAAGTATATATAAGATGAAGTGGTGAAGACTGAGTCTACCCAGTAAAGACTCCTCGTCGTCATTCGGGTCTCAGCTCAGATGTTATTACCACATCTAATGTTGTTCTTAGCACAAGATGTTTCCCTGATAGCCTTTAACATAATCCAGAATCATTTTATTAATGTGTTGGCTAATTACTGTCTGCCTCCCTCATTAGAATGTGAACGTGGACTTCAATATGTCATGTGCACCGTTGTATTCCCAAAGCGCTTAGAACAGTGCCTGGCACGTAATAGGTGCTCAGGAAACATTAACAGGATAAAACAGACAAAAGACCACTCCTTCCTGCTCAAAATTCTTTCTCCACTCCCTCATAAATGGGGTTTCTATAGAGCTCTTGTTGCACTCCACTAGCTGCACTTGGGATGCAACCCTGGGCTTCATTCCTACCCTATCCCCTCGCACCAAGCACGCAGTACATGCTCCATGGGGGACTGCTGAATAAATGACACGGAGAGCTGGGCAGGCGCTAATGACGCAAAGACAGCCCTGGCAGGACTGGTCGCGAGAGGCTACCTCAGCCCAGCCCCGCCGCTTCGACAGCCAGCCATCCCGGTCTATACACGGAGCACCCGAGACCAAAACCTGCCGGGCAGCATGAACGCTACCACGAAGCCCTTTTGAAGGGGGTCCCATCCCCTGAGGAAAGGCACAAAGCCAGGCTATGGAGCCCGCACTTACTGTAGGTCCGACCCAGGGCTTGGAAGAGCAGATGCCGCTTCACACTGACAGTCGGCATGGCGAGTCAGACCCCACTGCGCCTGCGCCGTGAACAAGCCGGGGCTCCGCTCCCGAGGCGCGTAGGACCCGGCCCGTTCTAGCATGGGCTCTCTTAAATATTGCCAGTCTTCTTCCAAAAGTTTCTGACTCGTTTTTCAGCTGGAGGCAAAGAAACTGCTACAATTAAACCTGTAAATCCATCTGTGTCGTATGAATGACATGCTGGCTGAGAAAAGAGACAAAATTGGGTAGAATGTGTTACGATTTGATAGGCAGTAGAAAGGACAGACTGCAAAGGCCCTTACGCTCTAACCCACTAAGGGCGGGGGAAATGCCCGAGTAGTGGGCGGGGCCTGGAGATGGAGCGTCCTTTCCGGGAGGTGGCGAGGTGAGCGGGCGGACGGGATCTGAGACCTCCTACGGAGAAAAATGTGCGAATCTGAGCTGTGGGAGCAGGAGAAACCAACCGGCTGCAGTTTGGGCTTCATTCTTCGTGCTTACATACAGTCTGCCTTGTACCCTGGTAAGTCTTATACCTGGGTTTGAGCCTTGCAGCAGCCCCTTTTTAAGGGAGGCTTGCCTTAGAGACCTTTTAAGAAGAGTAAAGAAACTGGTATTTAGGGGCGCCTGGGTGGCTCGGTCGTTGGGCATCTGCCTTCGGCTCGGGGCATGATCCCGGAGTCCTGGGATCGGGCCCCACATCGGGCTCTTTCGCTGGGAGCCTGCTTCTTCCTCTCCCACTCCCCTTGCTTGTGTTCCCTCTCCTGCTGGCTGTCTCTCTCTCTGTCAAATAAATCAATAAAACCTTTAAAAAAAAAAAACAACTGGTATTTAGACAGTGCTGTCTACTGGCAGAGGCTGTGCTCAGTCCTCCGACAGCATTAGCAGATTTCCTTTCTGATAAACCTGAATGTAATGGGCTGAATGGGGCCCCCTAAGATATCAGGTCCTAAGCCCTAGCCCCTGTAAATGTTACCTCATGTGGAAACAGGCTTTGCAGGTTATTTTAAGGATCTGGAGATGGAGGGATTATCCTGGATTATCAGAATGGGCCCTAAATGCAATCAGGGACATCCTTTGAAGGGGGGGGGGCATTTGACAGAAACAGAAGAGGGACAGGCAGTATAACCGAGAGCGCAGAGATGGTAATGATGTAGCCACAAGTCAAGGAATGCCATCTGAAACTGAAGAGGCAATGAGGGATTCTCTCCCTGGCCTCTGGAGCAGACCTACACTGTCTATAGACACTTTGATTTTGGCCCAGTGAAACGGATTTTGGACTTCTGGCCTCCCACTGTGAGAGTAAACTTGTTTTAACCCACCAAGTTTGTGATTATTTTGTTACAGGAAATACACCAACACATGTGATCATTATTCCTGTTTTACAGATGGTGAGACTGAGGCACAAACTGAGTCACTCAACTCTCAAGGCAGAGCTGAGACAGTTTCGTGGAGACCTGCCCTTCTCTGATTATATACGGTATAATATACAGTGAGTGAGGGCCTCCAAAGCCATTCAGGTAAGGGGCAGTAGGTGTGTGGAACTTAGGCCTCTCTGACGACCATTCAAGCAGGTTTTCTTAGCTTCCCTCCATGACTGCAGGCAATCCCTTACCAGTGCCCAACATAACGGATTGGCAGAGGCCCCATCAATGGCAAACATCTACAATGCCCAATAAAATCTTCTGCCAAATTGGTACTCAACGTCTCCATGAATAAAGGACTTCCTGACCTGCTCTCCTCCGGGCACTCCAAAATGTTCTGTCACCTCTGAACCTCACTTTCCTTATCTATAAAGTAGATAATATACACCTTAGAGAATTATCCTAAGGATCACAAATCCTAATAATACAGTTCTTATGTCCTAGGTCCTCGAAATCAGGCAGCTGTCAGTCATCTGTCCTTGTTGATTTCCTGCTGGTCTCAAACCAACAGGGGCATTCTGTTCTCATCTCCCCATGTCCCCCAACACACCCAACCTGCTTTTCATCTTTGTACCTGCTCTAGGACTGAACATTTAGAGGATTCTAATGGAAAAGAAAACTAGACCACAACTACTCATCTCAAGTGCTCAGCTGATTGATAGGAAAGATACTTGGAAAACATGGAGATAGTAGGTCACAAAATGTAGGTAGGTGCTGCTTTGTCCAATGTTGGAGTCAGCTTGAAAGCAAGAAGGAGATGGCAGCATTTCCTAGAAATGAAAGATGGGCTGGCCAATACACATGAATAAAGTTCTCCTTGCATTACAAATTAGGGAAAAGTAAGTTAAAATTATAATGAAATACATTGTCATACATACCAGATTGGTAAAAACGTGAAAATCTGACCTAACCAAATGTTGGCAAAAATTAGGAGTATAAATTAATACAATCACTTTGGAAAATAGGGCCTTACTTAGAAAGGCAGAACACCTGCATACCTGACTACCATTACACTCCCAGCAATGTTCCCCAGAGAAACTTACCCATGTGCCCTGGAAGAGCAAATAAAAACGTTCATGGTTACATTGTTCTTTATCAAACACACACACACACCACACAATGTAAACTGGAAACAACCCAATGTCCATCAATACTAGAATGCATAATTAGGATAAATCCATACAACAAAACACCACGGAGCTGTGAAAATGAATGAACTACAGCCAATGTATAAACTTGTATAAGTCATAAAAATAGAATATTGAAGGGCGAAAAAAGTGAATCACAGAAGCATCTACACAATATGGTGTCACGTATATAAAAATGAAAAATAGGTTAACCTAGAGAGTACATTGTTTAGGCATATACGAATAGATGGTAAAGCTAAAGAAAATGGATGATGAAATAGGGGAGTAGTTAGTTCGGAGTGGAATAGAACAGATGTAGCCTGGGAGCATTTCAAAAATATTGGTAATGTCCTGGGGGCACCTAGGGGGCTCGGCCGGTTAGGCAGCTGCCTTTGGCTCAGGTCATGATCCCAGGGTCCTGGGAAGGAGCCCCTGCTCAGCAGGGAGCCTGCTTCTCCCTCTGCGCTTCCCCTTCCCTACTCATGTTCCAGCTCTCTCTCGTATGTGCTAATAAAATTTTTAAAAATATATTGGTAATGTTTTCTGTTTTACCTAGCATACCTTCAGGTTTTAAGAAAAAAGGTGAAGGTAAGAAACGAGATGAATGTGGCACTTTTGGGGGGGGTGATGGGGACAAATGCTTGGTGGCCTTTAAACAAACAACAGGAATACTTAACATTTGATTTTTTTTTTCATAAAGAGCTTTTAAAAAAAGTTTTAGTCTCCTTTATAATTCTCTTGCTTTATAGATTCTGGGCTTTTGGTTACATTCTATAGAGTCGTTTAAGATTGTTTTATAAAAACCAAGTATGCTTCTTAAAGGGCTTGGAATTTTTTTTTTAATCTTAGATCTTTTTGAAATTTATTTAGGTTTCAGAGCAAGTGAGTAAACCAGCTTTATTTTGTTTTCAAACTGCAATCCTAGTAAGCCCAACAGCCTTTACTAAATAAGATTCTTCTTCCCCACAGATTTGAAATAACTTCTTTAGCATATATTATATTTTTAAATTTTAATTCAATTAGCCAAAATATGGTGCGTCGTTAGTTTCAGATGTAGAGTTCAGTTATTAGTCAGTTACGAATACCCATCATTCATCTGCGTATATTTCCGTACATACTTAAGTCTACTGCTGAACTTTCTATTTCATTACCAGTACCAAAGTTTTAGTTACGATAGCTTTAGTATGCATTTTAATATTTGGAAGAGTTAACATATCATCAATATTAGAAGGTGAAGGAGGATCAGTATTCTCCAGGCTGAGAAGGCACCTTGAGATGGAAAAACCAAAGCTAGCCATACCGTTCACGCAGGATCTTAATCAGGGTACCTTGCTGGGAAGCGGGGGAAGGAGCAAGCAATCCCAGTGCAAAGCAGTCCTCCATGGCCACCTTCTCCCACCCCGGGCCTTCAGCCACAGCTTTTATAGAGCAAGGGGCATGATGGCGGGGTCAGAGTGTAGTTATCTGAAATGGTGCCATCTGTGTGCCAGCAACTCTCCCAGTTACCTCAGGTGGGGCCTCCTCTGTCATCTCTGCCAATTATCAGAACAAGCCTTAGCGCATTCAGGTCAACGCATATGTGAACTTCCAAGGGAGGTCATTGTGCGGGGCTGAACAAAACAAAGGACCAAAGATGGAGTCAGTATTGTCAACGCTCTCACATCCATTGCCTTCTTTCACAAAAATTTCGTCTCTCTCATGTTCATTTTTTAGATAAACTTTAGAATTCTGTCAAGTTCTGAAAAACTTTTTTTTTTTTTTTTGCTATGTTATTAGGAATCAACTGTAACTTAGGGGTTAATTTGAGGAACTTTCTATCCAAGAACAGACTCCATGTGTGTTTAAACTTGCCAGTCAGTGACCCACCTTAGAGCATCTGAACCAGCAGTTCCCTCTGCCAGAAGGTTCTTGTCCCCAAGCTCCTGCAGGGGTAGCTTCCTCTGCTCCTACAAGTCTCAGAAAAACCTGCCCCTGACTATACTATGTATTATGCTTATTAGATATAAACATCTCTCCCTGCTAAAACATAAGTTCCATAGCACAGAAATGTTTGTGTTTTGTTCACTAATAAATGCCAGGAGCCTCATACAGTGCCTGGCCCAGAGCAGACACTCGATAAATATTTGAAAGGGTTTTTTTTTTTTCTTTTTTAAGATTCTATTTGTCAGAGAACACAAACGGGGAGCAGCAGGCAGAGCAGGCAGAGGGAGAAGCAGGCTTCCCACTGAGCAAGGAGCCCGATGTGGGACTCGATCCCAAGACCCTGGGATCGCGACCTGAGCTGAAGGCAGACGCTTCATTGACTGAGCCACCCAGGTGTCCCTGGAGGTTTTTTTCTCTTAAAGATTTTATTTTTAAGTAATCTCTACACCCAACATGGGGCTCAACTCACAACCCTGAGATCAAGAGTTGCAAACTCCACCAACTGAGCTCCCCAAGTACCCCTGTGATAGAAATGCTTGGTATATTTTCTTTTTTTAATGTTTTTATTCAATTCCAGTTAGCATGTAATATTAGTTTCAGGGGTACAATATAGTGATTCAACACTTCTCTACAACATACGTGCTTATCACAAGGGCTCTCCTTAATCCCTATCACCTATTTAACGCCCACCCCACCCTGCTCCCCTCCAGTAACCATCTGTTTCTTCTGTATAGTTAGGAGTCTGTTTCTTGGTTTGCCTCTTTTTTCGTCCTCTGCCCATTTGTTTTGTTTCTTAAATTCCATCTATGTGTGACATCATATAGTATTTGTCTTTCTCTGACTGACTTATTTCGCTTAGCATGATACTCTCTAGCTCCATCCACATCGTTGGAAATGGCAAGATTTCATTCTCTATGGCTGAGTAATATTCCATTGTGTATATGTATATATATATGTATATGGAATGTCTGTATACATTATATATATTCCATATGTGTATATAAATATTCCATTCTGTATGTGTATATATATGACTTCCTGATTGTCAATATATATACACATACATACACAATAGAATGTTATTTTTGTGTGTATATACACACACACACATATACCACATCTTCTCTGTCCATTCATCAGCCGACAGACACTTGGGCTGTTTCCTTAAGGTATATTTTTTAAAATAGATACTTCAATAGGAAAAATGGGCAAAGGAAATGAACAACCAATTCATTAATACAAACAAACAAAAAAAAAGTGGGGAGGGGACAGAAATGCAAATTAAAACAATAATGAAAGCAGAGATATTTTCTCCAAGGACACTGGCAGAGGTTAAAGAAATAAATAACACCATCTTGTGTTGGCAACAATGTGGGAAGAGACCAGTCTCAGACACACCTGTCAGCAATATAAATAGTAGTTTGACAGTATGAATCAAAATTTTGAATATGCATTCTCTTTGATCCTGAAATTCCACTCTTGGAATTATTTTATGGAAGTAAGGAAGTATTCTTCTGTTTGTAATATAAAAAATCTTGAAACAACCTAAATGTCCACCAATACGGGCTTGATTAAATAAAGTCTGATACCACCATACAATAGAATAGTGTGTGAGCATTAACAATTATATTGGAGGTGGAGGACCATGCTGCCCTAGGCACGGGGGGGGGGG
>NC_048219.1:184237866-184241081 GCF_002007445.2 Ailuropoda melanoleuca
TCACCTGTGACTGACAAAGAATAACCAGACCCTAAAATGGAAGTAAGCCGTTGAAGGTGTTATCAATAGAGATGTTAAAAGGATTTAAGTTACCTGGTTAGCTTTCTATAAAAGATCAACCCTAAAGGCCCTTGTTAGCAACCCTGTTGGGACCCCTCTCACTCTTGAGAGCTTTCTCTGTATCTTCAGTTAATAAACTTCAATCGCTTTACTCAAAAAAAAAAAAATGATATTGGAGAGCTACATTTTTTTTTTAAAGATTTTATTTATTTATTTGACAGAGAAAGAGACAGCCAGCAAGACAGGGAACACAAGCAGGGGTAGTGGGAGAGGAAGAAGCAGGCTCATAGCAGAGGAGCCCGATGTGGGACTCTATCCCAGAACGCTGGGATCACGCCCTGAGCCGAAGGCAGACGCTTAACCGCTGTGCCACCCAGGCGCCCCTGGAGAGCTACATTTTTTAACATGGAAAAAAGTCTACATTAGATGAAAACAAATTACTGAACAATACACTTAAAGTGATCAATTTTTTTTTAAATGCATGTATGTGAGTGTGAATAAAAACAAATCAGCTGGCATGATATACACCAAAGTGTTAACAGTGGCATCTTTGTCCTTTGTAGTTTTCCTCTTTTCTTTAAAAGTTTTCTTATTTCTTAATATTTTTCTTATCGGTGGTTATCTTTAGATGGTGAGATTATTTCCTTTATTGTACCTTTTGTATTTAACAGCATCTTAATTAGCAAGAATACTTCTGTTTGAGGGGGAAAAAACCAAGTTTATTTTAGAACACAATCATGTGCTGTTCCCTGCCTAATCAGACAGGTATAGACAATCCAGGTATTTCATGACTACATGAGATGAGATCCCGTGTAGACCTGTGCGAGCACGATTAGTTTTGCCTGTAAAATGGGTAGCACATAGTGAAAGTTTCTGAAATGATTGTACCGCCTTCCTGTAATGCTTGTGGGTTGGGCAGCAGTTGGATAAGAGATGTTATGACGTCTGAAACCCTTCCAACACAGATCCTAAAGATGCAATACTGGGTCTAATGACCTTTCACACTCCGGCAGCAGATAAAGTGGTATGCCAAAAAAAAAAAAAAAAACCCATTGACCTTTCCCATCCTCAGGTTCCTCATCCATAAAATGGAAACAGAACCTCATCTATGGCTGAGTGAGGATAAAGTATTTGGAAACAATTTGAAACCAGCAAAGCACCCCTTGAATTTTAGACATTTATACTCAGGGTAACAACCCTGTGATCTGAGACTATAAATTTGCTCTGGTATTGGGCTTAGTAAAACTTGGGCTGATGCCTCCAGGAGGATGGGACAGGGCTGTAAGCTCAGGTAATAGATGGTACAATTCACCACAACTGACCTTGTTTTACTTGCAGTATAACCAAAACTGGTTCTGTTCTGGCTAACACCTTGTGTGTCTTTCCTATAATTTCTAGGACACTCTAACCCCTTTGTAGATTACCCTGAAACTTTTAGGACATGGCCAAAGTCCATTTTGCTTCTTTGGTTTCTACTGATGGCTCTATCTGGAACCATGAAGGCCTACTAGACCTGCCAAGAGTCAAGTTGATCAGTATTGACTTCCCAATTGTCAAACCAATGGCTGTTTTAAATTGTATTTTAAAAATAAACTTGATAGACACTTTATATTATTAGTCATCCCCTCATTCTTGAAATTCTCCTTTCTTAGTTTTCCTGACTCCAGACTCCTTCATTTGGCTCCCTGGATTTTTTCTACTATTGCCATGTGAGAGACGATACACTGTAGTGGTCAGAGTTCTATAAATCAGTCACAGATTAAAACTTGTATTTACTGCTGTCTGAGACTTTGGACCAATTACTGACTACTGATAAGCCTCAGTTCCTTGTAAAATGAAGGTAATAATAATAATAAGCACACCATAACTTTGCCATAGGGCAGTCATGCAAATTTTAAGAGTAGTTCATGTTAGGTTTTGGTACTTGAGACATATTAACTCTCACAGCCTCCTGTACCTCCCACAGTACCCTTGACCTCCCTTCAGTGTAGGATACCCTCTGGAGTTATGTCTGGAGACCTTCTCCCCCAACATCTCAGCTTCTACCACTCCCTAAACACAGATGGTGCCCGTTCTAACCTCCAGCCCGTCTCTCTCTTCTGTGTACATTTCTTACCAACTTCTGAACATCTGTACATGGATGTCCAACAGGATAGCATGTCGAACTCAAAAAGTGAACTTTCCTCTTACCCCTAAACTTACTTTTCCCCATGTGCTTCCTATCCTTTTCAAAGTCACCACGATCTGCCAAGTCACCAAGGCCAGAAATACCTCACTTGACCTAAATCTTCCTTCATTTCTCTCTTCTGATTTTGATTGAGTAAACTTGGGACAATCTGCAGCAAGCCTTATTTCTCTCTGCACGAGGTAAATCTTTGAGTCACCATGCTAAAGCAATGGAACCCTGTATCCCACGTCAGTGTACCAGGGGTAAACACCTGATCCAAGCTGCATCTTGGACCTGGGACCACAGGGAACTTGAGCTCCACTGTATTCAATGGCAGAAGCAGTAAGGTACAAGTCTGGAGTCATTGGTGGCCGTGTTTCCCACCACTCAGAGAAACTAATCTGCAAAGAGATGAAATGATACACCAAGAGCAAAGATAGTGGAGAGAAACCTGGCAGCATTTAAATGGCTGTTCTTAAGCCCCAGGTATCTCCCTCCTCTTCTTGAAATTTGGTTGCTCAACTGAATGAAGTTCAGATGGCTTAAAGCTTAAAGTGTGAGAGGTAGAGAGTTACACCTGAGACTAAGCAGATGCCCTGTAAAGGGGGGGGGGAGTTGGACTTTATCTTAAGAATAAGGAGAATTGAAAGACTTTAAACAGAGAAATAACATGATCAATGAAGTATTTTGGAAAAATCCCTTTAGGTACATTACGGAGAAGAAATTAAGGGTGTTAGTTCAGAGGACAAAACTCAAGGCAGGGAGACCAGCTGGAAGGCTGCAAAAATCCAGGGGAGCAATGATAGCAGCCAGGACCAAGGAAATGGCATGTGTTTAAAGACATAAAAAGTGATAACAATAGACCAGAAGAGTCAACAGGTCACATACCAAGTAGCCATAAACAACCAGACAGATAAAAACATGAATGCAAATCCACCCATTGGATTGGACCTTCTTGGAAACTGGAAGTGGTGGACCCTACTGTGCC
>NC_048219.1:184241181-184241606 GCF_002007445.2 Ailuropoda melanoleuca
TTTCTTCGCTGGTAAAGAATAATAGTATCTAGACTGGAGAGCTGTTGTGGGATTTACATCAGACATAGCACTGTAAAGCACGAGCACAGTACTTGCTAGGTGGTAAGCCCTCAGTAATATTGACATATATATATGTATTTTTTTTAACACAAACACATTCAGACCTCGTACTTCTCCAAATATTAGGATGCCCACACACAAAAAAGAGCAAAATAAGCGGTGGCTTCCAAACTGGATTTTGTGAAACCCTCCAAGCTTCTGAAACTGTTTTATTTCATTTTGCTACAAACACAGTCGCTTTGGGACGGAGGGAGATGCTGAGGAGGTGGGTTCCCTATATATTTTCTTTGAATTTCAGCCACAGGTCCTTTGCATATGTGCTTCTCTTTGGAGGACTCCCACAGTTAACAAGATTCACCTTTATA
>NC_048219.1:184241865-184306923 GCF_002007445.2 Ailuropoda melanoleuca
CCCGGGCGCGCGCGATTGGCAGCCCCCAGCCTCAGCCCTCCCGCCCCCCCCCCCCACCCCCCGGACGAAGTCCGGCCCCCGCCTGCTCCGCGGCCGCCGCCGCTTCCCGCTCGCCGGCCCGGGGTAGTCCCGCGCGGGGCCCGGATACGGCCGCGCACTCCTCCCAGGCGCCGCGGAGCAACCAGGTTGGAGACGCCCGCAGTCGGCGCTGTCCTCTCCCCGGCCCGAGCATGAAGGTCGAGTTTGCGCCGCTCAACATCCCGCTGGCGCGGCGGCTGCAGACGGCCGCGGTGCTGCAGTGGGTCCTGTCCTTCCTGCTGCTCGGTAAGGACCCCGTGGGCTCCCGGGCGCTCAAGACCCAGGCCTGACGCCGCGGTGCAGGGGGCCTCCGTCTCCTCCCTCGCGGACAGTCCTTGTCCAGAGACGTGCTTAGATCCTCCAGTCCTTCCCGGTGAGCCAGAACGAGAAGGTCAAACAGGGAGTTGCAGCTAACTTGGGACTGTTTTGGTTTCTCTCTCCACGTGCACCTCGTAGTGAATGCCTGTTTGGCAACCGTTTTCCTCTGTGCCTTTTTTTTTTTTTTTAATGCGTACCTTACAGTAAAAGGCACAGATGATAATTACACAACTTGATGATTTTTGGCAAATGAATACACCCAAATGTCACCAAGACCCAATAAAGCCATGGAATATTGCACTATAATCCCGCAAAAGTTGGTAAACCCGTTTCCTGAATTGTCGACTCATAAAAAACCAATGCCCAAATATTTACAGCCCGATTCCTTCCTCGTCCCACCCTCCTGACAACTGGCTATATTGACTTTTCCGTGTTCAAGATCATCCGGGTGCAGAAAGGCACCTTTGTACAAGGCAGGCTGCAGCAAACATCAGTTTGGGTTGGGTGGCTTGTAAATGACTCGACCCAAGGGTGTGTTATAGCGGGTTTCCAAGTTAATCCCATCGAGAAAGGCACCTTGAGGCTGTCACTAGATGGAGCAGGGCGGCTTACCTGAGCGCTTCTTTTCCTGGAAGTTTGTTCAGCTCTTGGAGTAAATGGGGGATGCATGGTATGAAAGGAGGGAGGAACTACCCATAACTTGCACTCTGCTGAAGGCTAACATCATTTGTGTGCTAGAATAAGATCACGGGTTGTACATTGTGGAGGCCACAATGATAACAGTAATGATAAACTCATTGCACTGTTAGAGGTCTACACTTTTGAAATGGTTTCACATTTTGAATGCATAGGTCAGTGGTTCTCCGCCCTGGTTATATATTAGAGTCACTGGGGGAGCTTCTAAAAAATACAGATGCCCAGGCTTTATCCCTAGAATCTCTTAATTCATTCCATATGGAATGGAACCCGTGCATCCATATTTTGTGTATCTATGTAACTATATAAATGTGTGTGTGTGTGTCCTCACAAGCCAAACCGTGAGACAGGTGTGGTAGCGTTACACTCCGAGGAGCAGAGGACCATTGACATCATAACAGACACATTTATTGAGGGCTTAGTGTGTGCCACGTCCCATTCTGAGCACTGTTAACCCTGCAATCTTCACAACAGTCCAGTGAGACAATGAGACAAGGAGTGTTCATTCCTGCGCTCATTGGACAGATGAGGAAACGAAGAGGGAAGTAAATTGTTCAAGCTCACACAGTGAGTTGGAGCGGGAGGAGCCAGGTGCAATCCCAAGTATTCTGCCCAGGGTCCCAGGTTTAACTGCTACGTCGCCCACTCCAATGCCTTGAACTTGGAGACTGTCTTCCTTGCTGATCAGTTGCATACCTTTGGTGTCCTACTGTCCTTTTCTTTCATGGCACTCGTCATTGCTTGTATTTGTGTATGTCTGCGGTTACTTGAGAAAGGTCTGCCTTACCATCCTTGTCCACCAGCTCAGTGAGGGAGCATTCAGCACATGCCTGGCCCCTGGAAGGCACGAAATAAATACTTGTTGAATGACAGTCTCCACTCTCACCAGAAGGAGGCTATCTGCCCCATGCGTCTCTAGTTGTATTAACCCGAGTAATCCTCACAGCAACCCTGTGAGATAGGCACTACCCCTGGACTCATTTTACAAATAAGGATGCTCCAAGGTGAAGTCAATTGCTCAAGGTCACATGGCTCCAAGTAGGTGGGGGAGCCACAGGTGTCAAATGTGAGTGAACTCGTGACTTAGCTATGACTAATGATTCTTAATTTGAGTCAGGCTAGAGTGGCTTGCAGTTAAATGCTGTTAGTGCACGCATTTGACATTTGTGTTACTAGGAGCATATTATCTTCTATATATAGCGGTGATTTTATTTTGAAAACTTTCAAACATGCAAAAAGTAGAAGTGTATGAACTCTCATATACCCATGACCTGGGTTTATAATTATTTTAACAATCTGCCATATTAGTTTTATGACTCGTTTTTGCAAAACTATTTTAAAACAAATCACAATATATTTTAATCCTAAATACTGTGGCATGCATATATAAAATAATTTTTTACATAATCATAGGCCACATGTAGCATACTTAATAATTATTGCTTAAAATCAGTTAAACTAAGTTCATATTTTCTAAGTTGTGTCAACAATACACTTTTCTTGGTGATTTATTTGAACCAGGTTCCAAACAAGACCCTTGTGCTACATTTGGTCTTTACATGTCTTTTAACTTAGAACAGTGTTCCCTATTTGTTTTCTTGTCAGTGATGCACTAAAGCAGCCAGGTTATCTGTCCTGCAAAGGTGTCTCCCCTTTAGGGTTTTCCTGTTTGCTTCTTTATAATGTGAACCTGTTCCTCCACCCCATGTATTTCTTCTACAATGGAAGTTAGATCTAAGGCTTGATCAGATTTATTTATTTTTAAGAATTTATTCATTTGAGAGAGAGAGCTCGTGAGCACAGGCATGGGGAGTGGGAGAGGGAGAAGGAGGCTCCCCACTGAGCAAGGAGCCCGATGCAGAGCTCGATCCCAGGACTCTGGGAGCATGACCTGCGCAGAGGCAGATGCTTAAACCAACTGAGCCATCCGGGTGTGCCAAGGCTTGGTTAGATTTACATGTGGCAAGGCCTCTTCCCAGGCACTGCTGTGTGCCTCACATTGCATTATGTCAGGATGTACGTAATGTCGAGTTGTCCCATTAGTAGCGGCTAAGCATGATCGGTGGGTGCAGATAAGAAGTAATCTGAGGGCTTGTCATTGGCATGTGCAAACAAAAGTTCTCCGTTGACCATTGCCCTTTCACCTAGTGGTCTCCATTAATGATCCTTGTCTGTATCAACTGCTGTTTGGGACTGCAAAATGGTAGTTTTCTTATTCTGTCATTCGTTCTTCGCATACTAGCTAGAATTTATGCAAAGAATAGTTTCCCCCCATCATCTAGGGCCATTTGACTACTCCACCGTTCATTTCTTACTGGAAAGGTAGGATAAGAGCTTACTTATTTCTTTCCATTTAATTATCAATCTTGAAGGAAGGAATTCATGTAGTAGCTACTTTCAGTGGTGTCAAGAGGGCATTTATTAATTGTGTATTTTAAGATCTCTAAATCAAAAACTTGGAATGCATTTTTCTTTCCAGGAAATGAGTTTAAGCTATTGGCCCTTGAAATATATTTTTAAAATTGCAGAATGTTTCATTTAGTCCTGAAATCAGACACTCTTTCCTTGAGATAAATGTTAAATACTTGTCATCCAGTCTTATGACATTGTATTAGTTTTAGGTGGATGACATAGTGATTTGATACATGTGTTTATGACAAAATGATTGCCACAATGAGTTTAGTTACCATCTATCACCACACATAGTTACAATTATTTTTCTTTGTGATGAGAACTTTTAAGACTTACTCTTAGCAACTTTCAAATATAATAATATACTATTGTTGGGAAGCCTGGGTGGCTTAGTCGTTTCGCGGCTGCCTTTGGCTCAGGCCATGATCCCAGGGTCCTGGAATAGAGTCCCACATGGGGCTCCCTGCTCAGCGGGGAGTCTGCTTCTCCCTCTCCCTCTGCCTGCTTTTTCCTCTGCTTGTGCGCTCTCTCTCTCAAATGAATAAATAAAATTTAAAAAACCCACAAAACAGTATAATATTGTTGACTATAGTTACCATGGACTTATTTATCTTATAACTGGAAGTTTGTGCCTTTTGACTCCCTTCACTCATTTTGCCCACCTCTCCACCCCCCTGCTTCTGGCAACCGCTAATCTGTTCTCTGTATCTATGAATTAGTTTTCTGTTTTTGTGTTTGTGTTTTTAGAGAGAGAGAGAGACAGGCGGAGGAGTAGAGGGGCAGAGGCAGAGAGAGAAAGAGAGAATCTTAAGCAGGGCCCACGCTCGACATGGAGCCTGATGTGGGGCTCAACTTCCCAATCCTGAGATCATGACCTGAGCTGAAACCAAGTGTCTGACACTCAACCGACTGAGCCACTTATGAATTAGTTTTGTTTGTTTTCTTTTTAAGATTTCACACACAAGTGAGATCATACAGTGTTTATCTTTCTCTGTCTCACTTATTCCACTTAGCATAATGTCTTCAAGGTCTATCCAATGGTATCACAAATGGCAGGATTTCCTTCCTTTTTTTTTTTTTAGTGGCTGAATTATATCTATATATATAATTATTATATAAAATCACATTTTCTTTATCTATGGACACTTAAGTCGTTTCCATGTCTTGATAACTGTAAGCAATGCTGCAGTGAACACGGGGTGGGGGGGGCAGATTTCTTTTTGAGATGTTGATTTCATTTCCTTTGGATAAATTCCCGGAAGTGGGATTGCTGGATCACCTGCCATCTGATCTTAATATTCAAGGAACTGAAACATTACCTACTAGCTTGTGGGCTACCAGCCTGCTAACTGGAAAGGAAGCTGACAAAGAGAGAGCCAACATTTAATGACTGTCTTCTACCTATAACCGCTTGTGGCAGAGATGACTAGATTTTTTAGATGAGAAAACGGGAGCTCAATAGGTTAAGTATCTTGTCTAGGATGGCATTGGATTGGACCATGATCTGTTACTGAATGGGTTTGTTTATTTACTTGAGCAGTGTTCTTGAAGTATGGTTGATATACAGTAAACTACACATATTCAAAGTATACAGTTTGATAAGTTGACATATATATGTCTCCAAGAAATCATCATGCAGTTAAGATAATGAACATAGCCGACATCCCAGAGGTTTGTCATATCCCTTTTGTAATCCCTCCGTCCTACTGTCCTTTATCTCCAAACATCCACTGCTGTGTTTTCTGTCCTACAGATAAGCTTGCATTTTGTAGTGTTTTATATAAATGGAGGCGTACCATAGGTACTCTTTTTTTGTGTGGTTTCTTTCACCCAACATTATTATTTCCAGATTGGATCTTGTGTGTATAAATAGTTCACTGCCTTTTTGTTTTGAAGGGGTATTCTCGTGAACGGATACATTGCAATTTGTTCATCTGTTGGCGAATGTTTGGGTTGTAGCTGTTATGAATGATGCTGCTGTGAATTTCTGCCCACAAGTCCTTGTAGGAACATGAGCTCTCTTTATTCTTTATTTCCAGACCTGGGAACAGAATGGCTGATCATGGTATGGCAGTTGCAGGTTTAACTTTTTTCTTTAAGATTTTAATTATTTCTTTGAGATAGAGACAGAGCGCACTAGTGTGGGGGAGAGGAAGGAGGGGCATAAGGGGAGGGAGAAGCAGGGAGCCTGAGACAGGGCTCATCCCAGGACCCTGAGATCATGACTTGAGCTGAAGGCAGACACTTAACTGACTGAGCCACCCAGGCGCCCAGGTTTAACTTTTTAAGAAACTGCCAAACTTTGTTCCTAAATGGTTATACTATTTTCTGTTCCCACCAGTCAGTTGCTCCAGATCCTTGCCATCACTTGATATAGTCATTTTAAAAAATTTTTCAATTTAATAAATATGTAGTAGTATCTCATTGTGGTTTTAGTTTGCATTTCCCTGATGACCAATGATGTTGAGCATCTTTTCATATGTTTGTTTGCTATCTTTGTATCTTACCCTTTGAAGTACCTGTTTAAATCTTTTGCCCATTTTTAATTGGGTTGCTTGTTTTCTTTCTGTTGGGTTTGGAGAGTTGATTGAGTTCTCCTGGATACAAGTCTTTCGTCAGGTATGTACTTTGTATAGAATTTTCTTCCACTCTAGGGATTATCTTTTCATTCTCTAAACAGTGTAATTTAAAGAGCAGACGTTTTTAATTTTGATGGAGTCCAATTTATCCATATTTTCTTTGTGGATTGTGTTTTTGGTGTTTTATGTAGGTATTTTTTTGCTTCATCCAAGACCAGAAAGATTTTTTAAAATATTTTCTTCTACATATTTTATAGTTTTGGTTTTATATATAGATTTGTGACCCATTTGAGGTTAATTTTTGTATATGTTATAAGGTCTAAGCTCATTTTTTCGGCATATGTATAATCCAGTCATTCCTGCTCCATGTCTTAAAAAACAAAACCAAAATCTGTCCCTGCTGTACTGTAGTGCCCCGTGTCTTTGTCAAAAGTTATTTATTATGTGGTCCATATATACAATGGAATATTACTCAGCTATCAGAAGGAACGATTTCTCAACATTTGCTGCAACATGGACGGCACTGGAGCAGATAATGCTAAGTGAAATAAGTCAAGCAGAGAAAGACAATTATATGATTTCTCTCATCTATGGAACATAAGAACTAGGAAGATCGGTAGGGGAAGAAAGGGATAAAGAAAGAGGGGGTAATCAGAAGGGGGAATGAAGCATGAGAGACTATGGACTCTGGGAGACAAACTGAGGGCTTCAGAGGGGAGGGGGGTGGGGGAATGGGATAGACTGGTGATGGGTAGTAAGGAGGGCACGTATTGCATGGTGCACTGGGTGTTATATGCAACTAATGAATCATCGAACTTTACATCAGAAGCCAGGGATGTACTGTATGGTGACTAACATAATATAATAAAAAAAAATTTTTTTTTAAGTTATTTATTCGTATATGGGTGGGTTTACTTCTGGACTCTGTATTCTGTTCCATTCATTTGTTTGTCTGTCTTGATGCCAGTACAATGCTGTTGTGATTGCTGTAGCTTTATAATAATTTGTGGAATCAGATCTCATTAGCCCTCAGACCTTGGTGCTGTTTTTTCAGAGTTGTCTTGATTATCATATAGATTCTTTGTGTTTCCATTTGCACTTTAGAATCAGCTTGTCAATTTCCACACACACACACACACACACACACACACACACACAAAGCCTGCTGGGATTTTCATTGGGAGTGATTTTTTATTGAGATTAGTCAGTAGATGAATTTGGAGAAAATTGATAGCTCAAAAATATTGAGTCTTCCACTGTGTGATTTTTTTTTAAATATCAGAAGTTTTTAAACTTTAGAGCCTATTTAAGAATCACTCGGGGATTTTTGTTAAAATACAAATTCCCCAGAGATTTTGATTCCGTAGGTTGCAGGGAGGGCCATTACATTTTTTAAAAAACTTTTTATTTTGAAATAATTTCAGAAGTACTCATTGTAGAAAATAAAAATTCTAGAAAATTACAAAAATTCCAAATATTCCTTCATCAGATTCCCCAAATGTTAACATTTTACCATGTTTTCTTTCTTTCTCTGTGCGTGTCTCTCTCTCCACACACACACACACACAAACTCGCTGTCTCTTACAATTTTTTTAAGTCTTTAAGGATGTTACAGACATGGTTTCTCTTTATCCTTAAGTACTTCAATGTGTATTTCCTAAAACCAAGGACACTCTCTTATATAACCACAGTACAATTATCCAAATGAGAAAAATAACTGATAGAGTTCAACAGTCTAATCCATACATAGACCCTATTCACATTTCGGTAACTGCCCCACAAATGTCCTTTATAGCAAAGGAACCCACATGTTGTATTTAGTTATGTCTCTCTTTAATTATGGTTTTCAGTTTGTAGCTATATCAAATAGTTGTGCTTATTTTGTCCTTCAGATTGTAAACATTTCGGAAATATTAAGAACATAGGACTAGTTTCAACTGGATCCTGGTGCATTCATTAGGTGAAGAAGTCAGTCCAGTAATGAATTTGCTTGTAGACAAGAAAAATGCAGTTCGCGCTCCCTAAAACTTTTAAAAAGCAGTGTGGAACAGAGAGCTGCAAAATTCTGCCTAGGGGTCTGAGGTTTGTCTAGCACTATCCTAAGAAATCTGGGAGGTAAGTTCCCTTAAAACAGAAATTTTAAAAATCAGAAGCATGTTACGCTTACATTCTTATAATCAACAGATGGCTCTGATTGTGTTTTGAAGTACAATGCCTCGGGAACAGGAAAGAAAAGAATATGATGTGCTAAACTCTGAATTCCATTTTCTTCCTCCATACTCTGTTACATGGTTAAAATAAGTACAGAAACACTTTTCAAAGGGGAGAAATGAAGACTTCTTGGATACAAGTGGGAAGGATGCACATACAGATTAAATATTTTCAGTATTTCTTAATATTGGTTGCTATTCCATCCAAGTAAATAAAACTTAGGTAGCTTTTGCAGTATTTTTCTGATGCTGTTTGCTCATGGAAATTTAATAGAATCATGTTCAAGACGAGAATATTCTTATATCAGTTGATTTGTTTACAGTTTTGTTTTCTTATTTCTTTCTAGGGGAGCCATTTATTTCTTTTTAAAAAATAATCTTTTGATTATAAGATAATTCAGACTAGTTATTAGAAGAATTGAGAAGAGTAGAAGGGCTTTGAAAGACCCTAGAGAGATTCCATATTCTTATTCAGAGGTGATTATTATTAATATTTTGGCGTATGTTTTCCTCCTGTTTGCCTATTTTTAAAACTCACTTTTACTAAAGTAATATATGCACTGGAGAACAAATCAAATAACATTTTGGATTGAACCATGTGCCACTGGATTTTTTGAAGGTCTCAAGCAGTCAGTAGGGGCCAATAACATTTATGGAGAGTTTCCCATATACCATCACTATTCCAAAGGCTTATCTAAGTTTCATTAACCAATTATTTTTCCATGTTATAAACATTACTGTCTTAAATTTTGAAAAACTGATAAACCTAGAACTTAAAGGAATTTACCAATTTATGTACATCAGGTCTTTGAAGAAGTGCTTATAGGTAAAACATGATATTAGGATTCATGGACTTTTCAAATTCTGCTGACATTGACGGGGCATTTGCCCTGGATTAGACACCGTACTGTGCCTTTGCATTTGTACTTTCTTATTCAGCGCCCTTGTACTGCGTGTCTGCATCCCGGTGAGAGTGCTGGAGCCAAATGGGTGGGAATAGCAGAGGAAGACCATTGCTTCATGCTGCAGAAATGGCATGTGTCCCCCTAAGCACTGAAGGACCCTCCTCTACCCCAAAGCGTAGACCTTGCCACCACTCTTTGCCAAAAGGCTTCAGTTCACAGAAAAAATGTAATCTTCATCCCTGATTTTGCTAGAATACTGTTCTATAAAGCTAGGGAAACCTATAGGCCGCGTTGAAGCTGAAAGTGGGTCATTGAATCAATCATTCCCTCTACAAAGGAAAGGTGGCAAGTCAAGATTTTTTTTTTTTTTCAAATGCAGGGCTGGTTCTGTGAGCTTCTAGCTCATTCCCAGCCAGGCAGCAGTGCTTAACCTACTATGATCAGTTATATGTGTGGTTCATATATTCCCCCCGTCTTTTAATTTTGGAAAATTTCAAACCTACAGAAGTACTGAAAGAATAGTTCCGTAAACATTTTTTTTTTTTGAACCTGGATTCACCAGCTCTTAGCGTTTTTTCCACATTTGCATGTGCGCGCAGTTTCTCTCCCACTCCCTCTCTCCCTCCCTCCACACACACTTTGTTATTGTTGCTGTTGAACCATTTGAAAGTAAGAAATTAAGTTGTAGACATCATGGCACTTCATGGTAAATACTATAGACTGTGTCTCTTGAAAACAAGGTTTTTCTGCATAATCACAATCCCTTTATCATAACCCAAGAAATTTGTCAGTGTTACAAAATCTTATTTAATATATGGCTCATATTCAAATTTCCTTAATTGTCTTCAAATTTTCCTTTAAGCTAGACCAGCTCCTATACCTTTTATTTGTTTGTTGTTGTTGTTTTAAAGATTTTATTTACTTGTTTGAGAGAGAGAGAGAGAGAGAGGGCACCAGCAGGGGAGAGACAGACGGAGAAGCCGACACGCTGCTGAGCAGGGAGCCCGACATGGGGCTTGATCCCAGGACCTCAGGATCAGGACCTGAGCGGAAGACAGACACTTAACCAACTGAGCCACCCAGGCGCCCCACCTTTTATTTGTTTTTTAATCTCTTATCACTCTGATATTTTTCTGAATAGCCATAGCTAATTATCTTATAGAGGGTCTGATTAGAGTCAGGTTGAGGATTTTTGGAAAAAAGACCACAAAGTGATGGGGTGTATTTCCCATTAGATCATATCAAGAGGCATCAGATCATTTTGCCCCTTTATTGGTGAGAATGCCATACGTTTTGGCTGAGCCTTATTTGTTTCTGACTTTTAGTGCTGTTGAAGTGGGTAGAATTACAGTAGCTGAAAGGTGGAAACAACCCAAATGTTGAATGGTGGCTGTTGAACAGATGAATGAATGGGTGAACAAGTTGTGATTCAGCCACAGAGGGGAATATTATGCAGCCCTGAAAAGGAATGAAGTATTGACACATGCTTCAGGATGGGTGAACCTCAAACACCTGATGTTAAGTGAAAGTCTACAGAAGCTTACATATTGGGTCATTCCATTTATATGAAATATCTAGAGTAGGTAAATCCTTCGAAACATAATGCAGATCGGTGGTTGCCGGGGACAGAGAAGAGGGGAATAGGGAGTAACTGCCTGATGGATTTCATCTTTGAGTGATCTAAGTATTTTGTAACTAGGTCCAAGCGGTAGTTGTACAACCTTGTGAATGTAGGAAGCGCCACTGGATTGGTTTCTTTAAAATGGTTCATTTCTGTCATGTGAGTTTCACTTCAATAAAAAAAAAAAAGCGAGGGGGAGGCGGCTTCTTGATGATGCAGGGGAAGTGGACTCTGTGGGCATGAAGTTATAACGGGGTGTGAATGAGAGAGGCTGGCTTGTGGTGTTTCATTCAACATACACCTCGGTCAAAGCGACTGAAATTCAGGCCTTCCGTGCAACTTGGTCTGTGGTTCAAGACATTTTTAAAAGGTATCAGCATCAGTTTTGAGAACTGGACAGTGTGTTGGAGTAGACTTTTGTAGCTTTTCTCTTTAACCTCCCATTCAGAAGAATCATGTTACCTTGGATTGCTTCATGAGATAGAAATAGAAAAGAGAGGTGATCCGGTCACCTAGGTTTTTTTTAGTGTTTTCTCCTTTCAATCCAGTCTAGGATCATGGGATTTAAAAAGCTATTTTGGTGCTGTTTATGATATGAAAGATTAAAGAGTGTGTGCAATGTGTGGAGGGGGAGCTTAAATTAGAACAGCTGCTCTGGATCGCGAGCTATCAGAGTGTCTCAAGTGACGAAGGTGTTTCTGCTTGGTGATCCAGGGGTTTCCTGACTGTCCTCTAGGAGTAAGCTAAAATGTGGGGAAATGTGCAGAATTATGTTTATAGAGAAAATTTGTTAGAAGCCCACATGTTCAAAAAGAAAAGAATGGTTGAATTAGTTTTGCCCTTTCATGGAATGCGAATCAGTCATCAAAAATATCACTTATGAAGAGGTTTTAATACCAAATTGAAAATATGAAGCAGCTAGTGTGAGATCACTATAAGAGAGACAATACAGAAATTTAAAAAAAAAATGTGATCAACCGTGTTAAGGAAACATAACCTGTTCATAGGGAAAAAAAAGGACTGCAAGGAAAATTTTAACAGTATTTTTTATTAACAAGAATGGGGGTGCTATTTTATCTGCTTTTACTTTTTGCATTTTCTAAACATATAATAATAAACACAGTCGCTGTCACACCAGCTCCCATTTGCCTTGTGCTTGCTGTGTGCCCGGCACGATGGCATCTCTGCATTTATTTCCCCATAGTCCTTGGAGGCGGGTGCTGTCACTAGCTCATCTCACAGGTAAAGGCCTTAAGGTTCAAGAAGAAACAGAACTCGCCCCGGGTTAGGCAGCTAGTCGGTGGCAGATTCCGACATAAGCAGTCCAACTCCAGATCCATGTGTTAACCATCAGCCACACAGAACGTTTAGTGGCGTTGAAGAGACATGCAGTGTGTATTCAATTAGTGCATGTGTGGTTGGGTTAGTGGAACACTGACTTGGTAGCCTGGGGACTTTATTTCTGGATCTGCTCTGGACTCCTTTTGTGGTTCAAATTAAGTTACTCTGCTTTTGGTCTCAGTTTCTCCATCATTACAGTAAGGAAAACAGAACCTCCCATTTGCCTGATTTCTGATGCTTATGAGCCTGCCTAGGCGCTGGTAATAAATACTTGTAAGATTCTGGTGCTGTTGCCGTGAGCTAAGTCTAGTTTGGTTTTGTTTAAAAAAAGGAAAAAAAAAAGTGTGATGGGTTTAAGAATTAGGCAAATCCAGGTTCAAGTCTTTTGGACCCTCAAAATCCCTGAGCCTCAGTTTCCACATCTGCAAAATGGGGACAGGACTGTGTCCCGTGAGGGTTCTGAGGAAAGAAAATGCCATTGCCTGTGGGAGGTAGTCGCCGTTAAGCACCTGTCCTCTCCTGTCCCTGCTCCGTCTTAGCGTCCCTGCCCTGGCGTAGAGTACAGAGTGATGAGACCTACCCAAGTGTCTTTGTACATTTTGGACACATTTTAGTAAAATAAAGAGAAAATTAACCAACAGTGGTAAATTGTCAGCACTCAGACCTGGGTAGAGGGAAGCAGGTGAAACAAAATGAAATGATCCTGGTAGGAATGAGGGCAAAGGACACTCTTCTTGGCGGTGCTTCTGGAGTCATGGAAACTTTGCTGGCCGTTCCAGAATGCAACAAGACACCCTGCAGAGGGGTAGAGGGCACATACTTCCTTAACCTTTCATGCACTTTTCTTTAACAAACTTTAACCTACTCTGGAGAGAGCAGATCAGTCCTCTTACAGGGGTCAATTCTGTAGTTAGGTAAAATCTATACTGGGATATTTATTGATTTGTGTATCTCCAGGAACAAAAATATGTGTTCTGTTTTTGGCAAAAAAAAAAAAAAATTGTGATAGGTCAAGATGCTGTTAATTAAATGCCATGATGGATGGTTTGGGAATAAAACTCTTTGTAACAAAGTTGATAGGGAGTAGACAGGAGTTTGGGGGACTGAAATCTGCTTTAAGACCAAGACTACAGCATATAACAAAAAAGGAAGAGCCAGTGGCACTCCTTGAAATCATAGTAATGGGTGGATTTATTGAGCATTTACTGTATGCCAAGCTTTATGACTTTATGCTCCCTCCCCCTTTCTCATTAATATTTCTCTCCCTCTCTTTTTTAAAGATTTATTTATTTCTTTGAGAGAGGGCATGTGAGTGGGGGGTGGGAGAGAATCTTAAGCAGGCTCCCCGCAGAGCGTAGAGCCCACGACCCGGGGGGCTTGATCTCAGGACCCTGAGGTCAGGACCTGAGCTGAAATCAAGAGTGAGATGCTTAACCACCTGAGCTACCCAGGCACCCCATATTTCTCCTATTATAAATATTTGTTGGTATAAGATCACAGACATAAAAAGAAAACGCCTAGCTTAATGTATTACTTCAAGGCAAACATTCTTGTCACTACTCCCCAGGTCGAGTGTTGCCACTTCTTGCGTCAGACATTTTGAAGCTATGTCGTTTGGTGCCTAAACAATTTGGATTTTGCTTTGTCATCAGGAAATGTTGCAAGTAGTGAAAGATGAACTAAGATGCAAGGAGTTCCTCCTACGCTGTTTCTGTCTCTGGCAACAGAGTTCCTGAAAACGGAGTTTGTTGCTAGAATGTTCCCTCTTTGTGGGCACGTACGTAATGGCTTCTCAGCCAGGTAGACACAGACATCTGTAGTGGGAACTCCTATGCATCCCGTCTTTCAGCAGCGATTCCTCCAGACATCACGTCAGGGAGGTGGTGTAGACCAGGGGCTTTGACAGTGGGCTGTGGAACTAGACCAACCACTTCCTTCCTGTGGGGTTTGGGCAATCCATATAACCTCTCTGTGCCATTTCTCTCCTCTACGAGAAGGACTGTGGCTGCTTCATTGACACTATCGCTATATAAGGATTAAATAAAAATATTTTGGCAGAGGGGCGCCTGGGTGGCTCAGTCGTTAAGCGTCTGCCTTCGGCTCAGGGCGTGATCCCGGCGTTATGGGATCGAGCCCCACATCAGGCTCCTCCGCTGGGAGCCTGCTTCTTCCTCTCCCACTCCCTGTGCTTGTGTTCCCTCTCTGGCTGGCTGTCCTTCTCTCTGTCAAATAAATAAATAAAGTATTTAAAAATATATATTTTGGCAGAGTACCTGATACAATACTTGGCATATAGTCAATATTCGATAAATGTTAAATATTACTCTCTCATTGCTATCTTGTTACATTACCTCGCTTGAACTGAGGCTCAGCGTAACGCACCTTGTGTATTCATTAAATCCCGGTGAGCAGATGCCAACTGACCCTGACTCCTGAGGTCTTTCCCTTTCTTACAGCACAGGTGTGTGTTGGCGTCATCGTGATACTGATCGTGTATAACTATTGGTTCCTCTACGTCCCTTATGTGACATGGCTTTACTTTGACTGGAGTACCCCAGAGCAAGGAGGCAGGAGGTCCAACTGGGTCAGAAGTTGGACCGTTTGGAGGTATTTTAAGGACTATTTTCCAATTCACGTGAGTAGAATTGTTTTCTGTTGTAGTATCTTGAGCTGGGAGAAGAATGGAAATTTGTTTTCATCACAAATAGTTCAAGCTTCTTTCTTTTCAGACGGAGAAAGCCTGCAAATCAGCCCAAATTACTAAATGGGATCTAAGCTAAATTGACACCATTTTGAAGGCTGTGGGGCGGGGGGCTCTGGGCTCAGGAAATTGTTTAAAAATTTGGAAACAGCTCTAACCCAGAGAACTAAACAAGTTATGTTTTCCATTTCCTTTTTTAAAGAGTAATTAATTAATTAATTAGAGAGAGCGAGAGAAAGAGAGAGCCCAGGCAGAGGGGAGAGTGAGAAGCAGGCTCCTGGCCAAGCGGGGAGCCCAATGTGGGGCTCGATCCCAGGACCCTGAGATCATGATCTGAGCCAAAGGCAGACGCTTAACACTGAGCCACCCAGGTGCCCCTCTATTTCCTTTTGACATTAAAGCTAATCATGAGTTTCTTGGTTTCTTATTGGAATCTAATCTGGACCATTTTACTAATTTTTTTTTCCTCACTATATACTGTAGCTCATCAAAACTTGGGATTTGGATCCAAGTCACAACTATATATTTGGGTTTCACCCCCATGGAGTGCTTGTTGCTGGAGCCTTTGGAAATTTTTGTACAAATTATTCGGACTTCGAGGAGCTGTTTCCTGGCTTCACCGCGTATCTTCATGTGCTTCCATTTTGGTTCCGCTGTCCGCTCTTTCGAGAATATCTGATGACTAGTGGTAAGTGAAGGCAGATCGTTATTTCTCCAGTGTTCTAGGGTGGCGGGACCACACAGGATATCCCCTCCCAAACACGGGTTTACAGTTTCTTAGTAAAACCCTGGGAACGTATCCCTGTCTGATACTTCCCATGCTGCTTCGATGATTCTTGTCTCCCCCACTAGACTGGAAATTTCAGAAAGACACAGACCGTCTTTTTTTTCCCCACCCCAAGTGTCTAGCATAGGGCCTGGGATATAGGAATGTTCAGTAGATGTTAGTTCAGTGAAAGAATAAATTGATGAATGCGTTTTGTGTATACAGATGTGGGAGAAAGAATCTTGGGTCAAACAAGTGATACGTTGCACCTTTGGAGAAGCCCTTTGCCTGTGTTTATGAACACCCTGGGAACGTATCCCTGTCTGATACTTCCCATGCTGCTTCGATGATTCTTGTCTCCCCCACTAGACTGGAAATTTCAGAAAGACACAGACCATGTCTTTTTTTTCCCCACCCCAAGTGTCTAGCATAGGGCCTGGGATATAGGAATGTTCAGTAGATGTTAGTTCAGTGAAAGAATAAATTGATGAATGCGTTTTGTGTATACAGATGTGGGAGAAAGAATCTTGGGTCAAACAAGTGATACGTTGCACCTTTGGAGAAGCCCTTTGCCTGTGTTTATGAACACCCTGGGAACGTATCCCTGTCTGATACTTCCCATGCTGCTTCGATGATTCTTGTCTCCCCCACTAGACTGGAAATTTCAGAAAGACACAGACCATGTCTTTTTTTTCCCCACCCCAAGTGTCTAGCATAGGGCCTGGGATATAGGAATGTTCAGTAGATGTTAGTTCAGTGAAAGAATAAATTGATGAATGCGTTTTGTGTATACAGATGTGGGAGAAAGAATCTTGGGTCAAACAAGTGATACGTTGCACCTTTGGAGAAGCCCTTTGCCTGTGTTTATGAGCATCAGAGATGGAAAATGTCCTCTAATATGTCTTGAAGTAATGGCCATATAGAAACAAAGCACATTTAATCTGTCTTTTTCTTCCCAGATTAAACAGAACTTGGCTCAGAAATGAGTTCATTCTACTCTGCTACCCTGAGCTAGAGGAAAACTCTTTGATTAATGAAACCATAATTCTACCAATTCCAAGAATAAAATGTAGCTGAAATGCTATAAAGACACTGTATGAGTGTGTGCAGAGGCTAAGCTTGTGGTGACAGCTCTCACGTCAGTTTGAGGGCTGGTTTGTTTGGTTTTCTAACCGGACCAGCTTACTGACTCAGCATGAACTACAGAACCTTCCAAAGTGTCTCATGTTCGTGGTCATTGTCTGCATTAACTATCGTTGTCTTGCATTTCTTGGATATAAAGACAAGTGGATAGTCTCATTCTGGAAAATTTGTAATTTCAGGATGAATAAGTAGCATATTCAGAGGTAGAATTTTGCAGGGTCTTCCAGGTTTTCATTACTTCCTATTAATTTCTCAAGTCTCTGTTGTCATTATACACCTGATAGGAAATCGCTGAACACCAGGATCCCTGGCTGGGTGTTCAGTTGCTGTGTATGGACCTCCACCCCTATGGCCCTGGGCTCTCTGTCCAGTCTGGCTGTCACTGCATCTGGCCTCTAGAGGGCGCACCAAACCTCCAAACTACTGTAGAGGCAAAAAAAAAATCCCTTCCTATTTTTGCGGACATTGATTGGGTTAGTTTTATAAAAGGAAAAAAAAAAATTAAAGGGAAATTTTTTTTATTTCAAAAAAGCACAGAAATATATTTACAATATATACTGTTTGCTGATTCCAAGCCACAAGTGAGGTTGGGTAGTGGTAACTGAGAGCAGCTGTGGCAAATTTATGGTACAAGAGATGTAGGTACACCCCTCTCCGTGGCCATGTCAGATACATATAATTAACCCTAAGAATCTTGCTCCATATAGTGCCCTCAGAGTCATTGCCATTTGCCTGAGCTGGCATTTGAGATTAAACTTGTCTGTTCTTTCTGGCTTATGACATCATGGGCTCTTTTCCTTTTTGCCGTAACCCGAGTTTTCCTAAACGCTAAATAAAAATATCCAAACTTGTAACTGGTAGAGCTTTAGGGTGTCCTTATCTCAAAGTTTGGAGAGTTCTCAGTTTTTTTCTAGAACCAGCTTCCAGGACAGCTCCTGGTCCAAGGCTGCCCTTCTACTCTGTGCCTTTCTTGGTGGCTGCCTCTCTGGGTGTGAAAGGCAGACAGACATGTGTGCCAAACCTCACGTAGTAAAGAACCAGTAGAGTTTCAGAGGTCCTTAGCTGACCAGTGCCTGTTTTGCTCTTACCCAAGGGGTTTTGTCACTTTAAGTCCCTGTAAGTCCCCCCTCCAAACTCTTCCTCCTGGTGCATTTGGGTGAATCTGTACTCATCAGGTGTCAGCCAGGGCACATTCTGTGTTTCGAGGCCATGTTCCTTCCCATGTGCCTAGTAAGGCTCAGCAGGTAGTAGAGATCAGATCACAAAAGCCACATACAGAGCTCAGAGGAGGTCGATATGAAAAACAGCTGATGGATTGGACAAGACTTAGTGATCGATGCAGCCTCAGGAAGGTAGCAACTATATCTGTCATATCGTCAGCATCTAGCAGTGTCCTGCCTGTAGCAGGTGCTCAGTAAGTGTTTGGAATGAAGGGATGAGTGATGAGTCAATGCGGTTGCTAAGAAGAGGGGAATATGTGTGGGAGGAGCCTACACCTCTGACTTGGGTGACAAGATCCATGATGGTCCCATTACCTTGAGGGGTCATGTTGCAAGAAGAATACAGTGCATTGGGCTTGGAAACATGGAGTTTGAGGTGTCTTTGAGTTGGCAGGGTAGAAATGTCCATTGGGCCATTGGAAGTGTGGGTGGAGAACCTCGGGAGGAAGATGGCCCAGGAGAGAGATTTGGGAGAGCTCAGCGCACGTAAGTGGTCCTTGAATCCATGTACGTAGAAGCTATTAGAAGGTATTAGAAATTATGAAGGAGGGGCGCCTGGGTGGCACAGCGGGTAAGCATCTGCCTTCGGCTCAGGGCGTGATCCCGGTGTTATGGGATCGAGCCCCACATCGGGCTCCTCTGCTGTGAGCCTGCTTCTTCCTCTCCCATTCCCCCTGCTTGTGTTCCCTCTCTCGCTGGCTGTCTCTATCTCTGTCGAATAAATAAATAAAATCTTTAAAAAATAAAAAATAAATTAAAAAATTAAAAAAATAATAAAAAAAATAAATTATGAAGGAGCCTGTCTTAGTTCAGCCTGCTATAACAGAATACTATAGACTGGGTGACTTAAATAATAGACATTTATTTCTCACCGTTCTGGAGGCCGGGTGTCCAAGACCAAGCACTGACAGATCCAGTGTCTGGTAAGAGCTCCTTTCCTGGCTCCTTGTTATGTCCTCACATGATGGAGAGACAGCACCCTGCCTCTCTTCCTCTTTTTATAAGGACACTGATCCCATCTTGGGGGCTGTGTTCTCATGACCTCATTACTTTCCAAAGGCGCTACCTCTTAATATCATCCTATTGGGGATTAGGGTTTCAACATAGAAATTTTAGAGGAATACGAATATGCAGTTCTTAGAGCCCTAAGACATAGCAGCATTTAAGGATGGCCTGTAAAGGGAGCCCAGCGAGGGAACTGAGACGTGGCCAGAGGGGAACCAGTGTCTGGAAACTCAGAAGGCTCTCTTTCCAATGGAAGTAATGCCTCCAGCTCCCACTCGGGGTGCACAGGGCAGAATGGCCATGCCTTGAAGTCAGGAAAAGTTCAAACCCATTGAGGCTCATGTTCTCTCCCCTCTAACTCACCACCTTCTGCCTCTTTAGTAAGTGGTTGGTCACTCAAAATCCTGCATTATTTCATATTCCTCCAGTAATAGGCACTTACTGTAAAATGAGCATATAATTGTCCTTTGAGAAATGAGGTATGTTGTGTTTTAATAAAGCCTGTCTGACACATTCTTCTATGACTCAAAAAATGGATATAGCCATGAATGGAAGGAAACAATAAGACTTTAAAAAGCAATTATCTCTGAAATACAGGTCATGAGTGGCTTGTATTTTCATTTTTTTTCCCTTTAAGAGTTCATGGCCTTTTCCTGCAAGGGTACATAGTACATTCAAAATCTGAAAAGGAATCTTTAAAGTTATTTTTATGTGGGAAAGCCTGGTACAAAGACTGAACAATCATATAACTATCTTAAATAAACAGTTTATCAAAGTCAGACTAGACATTTTGGAACCATGTAAAGATCTGGTTATTTGTCAAATGTCTGCATTTTTAAAATCGTTTATATTATAAATCTAGGTTTGGGAAACAAAAATCCACATAGAATATCTGAAACAGGACCTTGTGTGTTCAGAAGGTCCAGTGCAGCCTCTTGAAAAGGATATGCTTTTTGGTTCTGAGCCAGGATTCACCAGGGTAGTGATCAAGGCCATACAGCTCTGCAGGTTGTGCACTGAACAACTGCAGAGGGCACCTTTCGCTTATAGTGCGATATGGACAGAGTCCATATGACAGAGTCATATAGTGAGCAGTGTATAACCTACCCAAATGAGTGGTAGATCTAATAACAAGTGACATTTTAAAGACCTAACCCATCACCTGCCAAAATGTTGTGTTTTATTAATGGAATATATTACCAAAGATCTGGCTGTGACAAAATTATAAACTACAAGATGTTCTAGATGTAAGCAGGTTAGGGAATTTTGTTAAATGTTCACGGATACCGTTGAATATTATGATGAAAATGTTGTAATTTTTAAGATAAATACTTAGCCCTTTTGTTTTATTCACTAAGGGTCAGTCTCAGTTTCTAAGAAAAGTGTGACCCATGTGCTGAGCAAGGAGGGAGGTGGAAACATTTCAGTCATTGTTCTTGGGGGTGCAGAAGAATCACTGGATGCCCATCCTGGAAAATTCACTCTGTTCATCCGCCAGCGGAAAGGATTTGTTAAAATTGCTTTGACCCATGGGTAAGTAGCTTCTCATTTCAGGTACCTGGGTCAGAGAAGTTAAGACGTTATTGAATGAATACAAAGAAATAAAGTAATTTTTCTAGTCCTTAAAGATAGACTTCCTCTTAGCTGACCTTACAATGAAAGCGGGTGTGGATGTTCTTGGGAAACGGAATACAACCTTCCCACTAAGGTAGTTCATTCCATGTCATCCGCAAGTTAAACTCACCTTTAAAAACAAAGCAAACAGGGGCACCTGGGTGGCTCAGTCATCTGGGCATCTGCCTTCAGCTCAGGTCATGATGCCAGGGTCCTGGGATCGAGCCCATGTGGGGCTCCCTGATCAGGGGAGAGTCTGCTTCTCCCTCGCCCTCTGCCCCTCCCCCCACTCATTCTCTCTCTCTCTCTCAAGTAAATAAATAAAATCTTTTTTTAAAAAAGCAAACAAATAAAAAGTACAAAATTTTATATACAGAGTATAAATTTGTAGCCAAATGAACAAACGCATCATGGCCCGAACTCTAGGTGGAAAAGACGCTTCCCGGAGCCTTGATTTTCTATGGAATAAAATTCCATGAATTGCTAAACTGCTGAGGTACCACCCCAAAGGATTTCAAGTATAAGTCGGTTGCATTGTGTGGAACATGAAATCAGCAGTATAGGGAGATACGGGAACACTGCAGAATTGTTGGCATATGTTGCAGAAGTCATCTGAACAGAATAAAATACTTAAATTGTTGTCCTTAAAAATTCGTGTTCTTCCGCTTTGTTTTTGTAGCGCGTCCCTGGTCCCGGTGTTTTCTTTTGGAGAAAATGAACTATTTAAACAAGTTAACAACCCTGAAGGCTCATGGCTTCGGACTGTGCAGGAGAAGCTACAGAAGATCATGGGGTTCGCTTTGCCGCTGTTCCACGCCAGAGGAATTTTTCAATACAATTTTGGCCTGATGCCCTATAGGAAACCTATCCACACTGTTGGTATGTACATCAAAGACTAAAGGCTTGTTAGAAAAACGAAAGTGTTACCTTACTTGAGCAATGTTACTGTTACTGATTGCAGTGCTAATGCAAGAGAAGTGGCTTTGGGTAATAACTTCCTAAAATAAGAATCCTATAGATGTTATTTGAGTTCATTTACAGTATGTCTTGTAGCTCAGAAATGACTGTTTTTTCCATTTGGGAATTGATTACTTTCAAGAAAACTACTATTGAACTACAGGGAGAATCCAATTTAGACATAAAGTTCCTAGTGCTCTGTGTGAATCTATTTCTCTGTACCAGCAGATTGTAATGTAGCAATTCTTTGATGAACACATTACATCAGTCTGTGAGTATATGCAGATTTCTGTGTCATAGATGGCTTCATCATGTGCCGTTCACCTAGGCACCAGTTTCTGTGGCAGAAGCATTTTGGGGGGGGGCCACTTGCTATTTTTACATGTATTCTAATATGAACTGATTTTATTTTGAGAAGTGGTATCTTGGGGGGAGTTGAGGTGGGGGAGGATGGTGGCAAACTGTTGATAGAAGGACCGAGGAGCAGAGTAACGAGCTCTTCACACTGAAAGTGAGCTGGATTGCTGAGCAGGAAAAAGTGCAGAGCCAGATGCTAGTTAACCAAACTATATACTTCATCTAAAACTGGAAGTAATAGTTTCCCCGTGGATAGTCCATTAAATGACATTCAAAATGTTTTTAGATCTGTTTCATTAGAATAGGATTTTACTACACTGTCAGTTTCTGGGAGCTTTGCATTTCACGTGCAATCACTTGACACAATTTTTTTTTTTTAAGATTTTATTTTATTTATGTGACAGAGACAGCCAGCGAGAGAGGGAACACAAATAGGGAGAGTGGGAGAGGAAGAAGCAGGCTCCCAGCGGAGGAGCCTGATGTGGGGCTCGATCCCAGAACACCAGGATTACGCCCTGAGTCGAGGCCGACGCTTAACGACTGCGCCACCCAGGCGCCCCCACTTGACACTTTTTATGCTGTATTTAATTCCAATGGAATGTTAACAGACTGTTGATTAGTTAGTGTAATGGGAACGCAGAGATGAGTGTCCAATTGTGTTTTTTCAAGATTAGCTGGGTACGTTTCTTTGGCATAATATATATATTTTTTTAACCAGGTAATCAACATGGGTTAGACCATGATTTTTCTTTGTAGTAATATTAAGTAGTCATTTTTGGTCCCTTATGTGGAAAGTACTGTAGTTGGCACTTTCGGGGATATAAGAAAATTGAAAGACGTGATTTTTAGGAACTAAAAGTTTAATTAAGTGTAACTCATACACACATGAAGTAAGTTGCCGGTGTTGAAAGTCAAGTGTATTTTGTTGATTTAAATGAGTACGGTTATCGCCTGGTGGGGGTAAACTTTAGTTTTAAGTTTTAGTTTAAGGTCATCATATGATACAGCCTAGTTATAACTCTACTGACAAATCATTAAGTGGTCAGGAGTCAAATGGAAATGACCAAGTCTGAATTTGTTGTCGAGCCTAGAAAACCTAGAACTCTGGTTTTTCACTCATGCCTGTCTAATGCACTTCTCTGCAAGAGTTAGAATAAGGGAAAATTGCTTCAGTCCACCCTTCTGCTTACCTCCCAAATGATTACATCAGAACTACCATATCTAGTCTCTAGCATCCTCAGTATCCTGCTGTTATCTGAAGCCTCTTAAAATCCAAGCTGAGACTCTGAACGTTTACATAAAATCTCAGCTGCCATGAGTTCGATTAATGGTGGTAGAATGGGAGTCATAATTGAGAGCAGCCTGATTTGGGGGAACCAGACCCTCACAGACTGTCTGCATTTAAAGATTTTTATTTGAGGTTAGTTGGTAGCACGCACGACTCTCGATCTCCAGGTCACGAGTTCACACCCCACGTTGGGTGTGGAGCCTCCTTAAAAAATAAATAAATAAATAAATGAAGACTTTTATTTGAAATCAGTGAGGATAGGATATTGACAATGCCATAAACAGAAGCAAAGCTATGTATCAATCCAATGCAATGAGATATGGTAGCAGTGATCTAAGTTACTGTGCTCAGCTCTATTTTACATCAATGCACTTCAAGCCCAGAGCTGTTTCTTTGCTGACTCCCCAACATGGCCCAGGCACATCAGGTAGAGTGGAGACCAGCAGTTATTTTGTGGCCCTTCTGCTTCCCTTCCATTCAACTGAGAGTTTGTGAACTTAACTCTACCTCCTAAGAACTCAGCAAATATTAGTTCAGTTCATCCTAAATCGCCACTTCGTCTCTGACCCTCTCACCCACAGCTGTCTGGAGATGTGCAGATTCTCCATCCTACGGTCTCCCCACACATTTGTGAGACCTTACTTTCTCAGTGACCTCAGAGCGTTCATCTCAGTGTTAGTGATTCTCGAATACTAGTGAGAATTCCTAACACTGCAAGGATTTTGTCTGTTAATAGCCTACTAATTAAATCCTTTTAAAAATGTGTTCTCATTAAACCCAAAGTGCCATCATCAGGTCACACTTACCCTCTCTGCGTATTTCTTACACTACACCCTGCTAAACCATCAGGTTTCTCTGCACCCTCCATCAAAACCATCTTTCCTAATTTTTTACGAGATTTTATTTATTTATTTGAGAGAGTGTGTGCACGCACATGGACGAATGGGGTGGGGAAGGGCAGAGGGAGTGGGAAAGGGACAAGCAGACACCGCACTGAGTGTGGAACCCAACACAGGGCTTGATCCCAGGACTCTGATATCATGACTTGAGCTGGAGTCAGATGCTTAACCAACTGAGCCACCCAGGCGCCTCCAAACCATCTTTCCTCTTAGCTGAGGGTCACTCAGAGGAAATAATTTGTAAAGATGATACTATATATTAGCTTCTGCACAGCAAAGGAAAACAATCAACAAAACTAAAAGGCAGTCTACTAAATGGGAGAAGATATTTCCAAATAACATCTCTGATAAAGGCTTAGTGTCCAGGGGCACCTGGGTGGCGCAGTCGTTAAGCGTCTGCCTACGGCTCAGGGCGGAATCCCAGCGTTCTGGGATTGAGTCCCACATCAGGCTCCTCCACTGGGAGCCTGCTTCTTCCTCTCCCACTCCCCCTGCTTGTGTTCCCTCTCTCGCTGGCTGTCTCTCTATGTCAAATTAATAAATAAAATCTTAAAAAAAAAAAAGGGTTAGTGTCCAAGATATGTAAGGAAGTTACACAACTTGACTCCCAAATAATCCAATTAAAAAATGGGCAGAAGTCATGAACAAATCTTTCTCCAAAAAGGAAATACAGACGGCCAATAGACACATTAAAAGATGCTCAGCATCACTCATCATCAGAGAGGCGCGAATCAAAGCTACAGTGAGATGTCACCTCACACCTGTCAGAATGGCTAAAATAAAAAACACAAGAAACGACAGGTGTTGGTGAGGATGTGGAGAAAGGAGAACCCTTTGCACTGTGGGTGGGAATGCAAACTGGTGCAGGCAGTCTGGAGAACAGTATGGAGGTTCTTCAAACAGTTGAAAATGGAACTATCCTGTGACCCAGTAATTGCACTACTGGGTATTTACCCTAAAAGAATACGTAAACACTAATTAAAAGGGATACACCCACCCGTGTTTATTGCAGCTTTATTTACAATAGCCAAACTATGGAAGCAACCCAAGTGTCCATTGTTAGATGAGTGGATAAAGAAGATGTGTATATATACTGTGGAATATTATTCAGCTATGAAAAAGAATGAAATCTTGCCATTTGCAGCAACATGGATGGAGCTATAGAGTATAATGCTAAGCGAAATAAGCCAGAGAAAGACAAATACCATATGATCTCACTCATATGGAGAATTTAAGAAACAAAACAAACAAGTAGAGAAAAAAAGAGAGAGAAACCAAGAAACAGACTTAGCTATAGAGAATGAATAGAGGAGAGGTCAGTGGGGAGGATGGAGGAAGTAGGTGATAGGGATTAAGAGTACACTTATCGTGGGCGCCTGGGTGTCTCGGTTGGGCATCTCCCTTTGGCTCAGGTCATGATCCCAGGGTCCTGGGATCAGGTCCCGCATCGGGCTCCCTGCTCAGTTGGGAGCCTGCATCTCCCTCTGCCTGCCGCTCCCCCCACTCATTCTCTCAATCTCTCTCTCTCAAATAGATAAATAAAATTTTAAAAAGTACACTTATCGTGATGAGCACGGAGTGATGTGTAGAACTGTTGAATCACTATATTGTACCCCTGAAACTTAATATAGCTATGTCAACTCTACGGGAATTAAAGTAAAAAGCTTAATAAAAAAGTAAAAAAAGGAAGATACCACATATTTTCTTTACACATTTCACAAATAGTATGTAATTTACATGTTTCGTTTTTGTCAGCTTATGAAAATATAAAATGTTCGCATATATCATGTTTCATTACATAAATAATGGAGAAAAACTGATTTAAATATCACATCCATCATGATACCCAGGAGGGATAATTGAAAGAAGTTTATACTCTAAAACAATGCTTAAAGAATTGCAGTTCCTTGGAATTGCTCTGTTTGTTTCTACAATACAGAGCCCCTGGAGAGCAGGGATTTTTGTCTTATTGTTCTCTGCCGTATTCCCAGTGCACACAGGATAGGGCCTCAAGACACATTTGTAAACAATTCATTCTTTAGTTATGCCTTTCTGATTATAATTCTTAAGTTTTCAAATATCTAACAAGTACCCATTAACAATTTTAAGGGAAGCTAATGTTAAATTCAGGTTGTAGAGCCAGTATGGGTAGTATGATGGGAAGTTGCATGTTTGGGGAAGAAAGTAAGAGACATGGAAACTTGCCATTGAAAGGGGGAGGTTTCGTGTATCATGGTATGTGTGGATTTTATTCTTTAAAAGTTTATGTTGAGGGGCGCCTGGGTGGCACAGTGGTTAAGCATCTGCCTTCGGCTTAGGGCGTGATCCCAGCGTTCTGGGATCGAGCCCCACATCAGGCTCTTCTGCTATGAGCCTGCTTCTTCCTTTCCCACTCCCCCTGCTTGTGTTCCCTCTCTCGCTGGCTGTCTCTATCTCTGTCGAATAAATAAATAAAATCTTTAAAAAAATAAATAAATAAAATAAAAGTTTATGTTGAAAAATTTCCAAGGTTCAGAAAAGTTTCATGAGTAGTAAAATGAACTCCCGTGTGCCTTTCTGCCACACTCACCAGTTGGTAACATTTTGCTACAGTTTTTCTCTCTCTGTAATGGTGTGATCAACACTCTCTGCTGTTACCACTGAACTGCTTGAGTACGTGCAGACGTCATCATGACGTTTGCTCCTGTGTCTCTCTCAAGAGCAAGATGATTCTTGTCTATAATGTCAGTGCAATTCAGGAAAGCGAACGTTGATAAGTACTGTTAACCGGTGTACAGTGTATATTTAAATTTCACCAGTTGCCACAATGTCCTTGTTAGCCGTGCTTTTGGGGGGTAGTGGAGGTGGGGGTCGTGTGTTTTTCCCAACAGGGGATCCTACATTGCATTTAGTTTTCACATCCCTTCAACCTGCTTCAAACTGGGTTAGTTTTTCCACTTCCTCTTGTCTTTATGACATGAGCAATTAGGAGGAGTGTAGGTCAGTGGGTTGTAGAATGTTCTTCAACTTGGGTTGGTATGTTTCATCATGATTATATTCCAGTTAGGCATTTGTGGCAGGAATTCCACAGACAGGATTTGTCTTCCTCAGTACATCATGTCAAGAACCTCTTGATGTCAGTTTGTCCCATTGTTGGTGATATTCATTTTGATCACTTGGGGGGGGGTGTTTGCCAGGTTTCTCTACTATGAAGTTAAATTACAAAGATTTATCTATAGAAATCTTTATGTGTTTATGTATATAAATATATATTCTATTTCTAAAGGCTTTTTCCTTTTCATTAGCAAGTCACCTGGGGATAGTGTTACTTAGACACTGTGTAATTATTCTGTTCATCAGACTTTACTTGATGGCTTTAATATCCATTGATAATTCTTGCCTGAATCGATTAAGGCAGTCATGGTTGCAAACCGGTGGTTTTCTAGCTCTCGTATTCCTTCTGCATTAATTAGTTGGCTCTCCCTCCTTCCAGTGTTAGATTATTTGAAGTCTGGATATCCAGAGAGGCTTATCCGCTCCCGTCCCATTCTGTCCAGCCTCACAGTTTCCACTGACTTCAAAACTCCTTGGTCTGTCTTTTGATTATGCTTGTGATGGAAGTGTTTGTTTCATTTTTTATATTTATGGCAAAACTGAAAAATATAATCACTGCCATTAAGAAATTGGCTCTTTCCATTGTAGGCCCAGCATGCTGGTCCTGGTCGTGGCTAACGCTCAGGCCCCAGCCCCACAAAGAGACCAATATTGACATTAAGGAGCTGTTTATCATGCATCAGCTAAATCTACAGAAGGAAGTAATGTGGGTTTGGGGTGTGATTCAGAGTGACTTAGTTTCATTTCTCTTCTCTGAGCCTCAGATTTTGTAACTGTGAAGAAGAGACTTTTATAATTGTCCCGTCTGGTCTGAGAGTTGTTTTGGGGATCAAATGACATGGAACTTGGGAAAGTGCTTCGTAGGCCCCAGGTGCTAGGGGAGTACGGATCGGTGCGGGAAGCTTCCTGGCCAGACTGTGGAGAGCTGTTAAATGTGTTTCCGGCTCCCCGTGTGAGTATTCCTGCCGGAGTGTTCATCTGAATGAAATCGAGAGGAAACAGACAAATCCAGATTGGGAGACATTGTATTAAACAACGGGCCTGGGTTCTTAAAAAATACCAATGTTGTGAAAGACCAAAAGGAGAGAGCACTCAAAGACACAACAGCTGTCCTCAGGGGAAACAACTGTAAGGATATCATTGAGACAACTCATCAAGTTTGAATGTGGATTCAGGACAAAATAATGTGTAGAGGTTAAACTCCTTAGGTATGAAAATGGTGGTGTTAAAAAAGGAGAGTGTTCTTGTTCTTAGGTACTTGATGCTGAAATACTGAGGGATGATAACGCGATTGAACCATTGATGCCTGTAACATTTTCAAACGGGTCTACAAAAATAAAAATAATATATATGTATATTTACACGGGGAGGGTGTGCACAAAATGTTCAAAACTGGTGAGTCTAGAGGAAGAGTATGCAAGTGCTTATTGCGGTATTCTTTCTATAATTTTAAATTTTTTAACATAAAAATAGGGAAAGGAATGTACTTGAATAAAATAAAACTGGTTTGAAACCATTTGAGGACAAAAGCGGTCCATTATATTTCAAGTCATTATTATGTCCTGATGGGGAACAAAAAGCAGCCTAAGGGATTCTCTGAAATACAAAGAAAGGAAGGGGAACCTAATTTAAATTTAAATGTAAAGTAGGGATTTAAGGAGATAAAAATGTTGAGGGGATTAGCTTGGTGCCCAATACAACCCATTAAGTGTTCGCTCTCTCCACCCCCCCCAACGTCTGGCATATTTGAGCCAGCACATAAACCAGAGTTTCAGTGAACCCAGGTTTCATTGGCACCCACATTTTGACTCTTCCCAGCCCCCTCTGCCAACAGATTAGCCTTTCTCTGGTGTTATGTAGCATCCAGAGAAAGACTAATTCCTGTGTGAGACCATTAGAGCGATAAACTCTGGAATTTTCATAATTAAAGAAAAATAGAGCAAAGATTTCTTACTGCAACAGATCTACTCTTTGCCTCAGTGAGAAGAAAATAATGCCCATTTCCAGATTGCTCTCCAGCCACGTAGACAGCCCCTCGGAAGCTGCTTATTCTTCGTCTTGGGTAAATACAGCCCAGCACCATAGAGATGAGGGCGAGACTGCTGTGGGAGGCCGTAAGTGCTTAACTCATCTTGACTTGCTGGAAGGAATCTGAAAATGGAACAAACACACACGCCAGCTATAAAAAGCACCGAAACATAAACAAGAGTGCTAATTCCCGACTCTGCCACAAGGAGATGATGGCTGATTTGTCCAGGGCAAGTTCTGTTTCCAAAAGCCGCCTGATACAGCTGTTTTTTCCCCTTTGTGTTGTAAAAAGAGAGTTACAGGGCAATTTGCAGCTAACTTAGTCTTAGCTCTGTTTGCTTCTCCTTAGTAGTAAAAATCACCTTTTTGGGGAGAGGGAGAATGAGAGTGAGAGAATATTCTGGTCTTCTAGGGCTTTGGGGACCCTTCTCAGGTTTGCAGGTTTTTGTTTTATGACCTCTGTCTTTATCCCTAAAAAGTAACTGAGAATGATTTTTTACTCTCTAATCCAATTTTGGGTAAGTAGGAGGGGCAGGAGAACTGGCTTTACATCCTAAATTCTGTTTCTTTTTGTGTGGTTGGGAATTTCCAGCATCTCCATTTCTCTACACATCAACAAGAGAAAAGCAAGGATGAAGCTGTCCATCTCACAGTTTAAAGGGTGAAGTCTTATAATGATAAATTCAATATACATGGGCATGTTTGAGCTCTCTGGAAGAACCATCTGAAATACAGTGAACCCATGAATAAGAAAACAGGGTTGGAGTTAGCTGTAGTATAGCTCATAGGAAGTAAGAATTAAGAATTCATGAGTCTCAGTTAAGCTGGGAACAACACACTTCATCTTCTCAGACCACTGTCTCTTTCTAAGTCCCTTCCCTCCCCCACTCCCACCCTGAATAGTTGCACTTGACCTTTCTTTTGGACAATTTCACTTAACAGAAGCTAGTTCTGTAAAATTGAATTTGCCAGTAGATTGCCATTGCCTAATAGATTCTCCCTTCACATGTAGATTTCTCAGTTCTTATCTTGAAACAGAAAGGTCAGAGTTGGGAGGAGGCTTCAAGATCATTGAGTTCTACTTTTTTATCCTATGCAGGTGAAAATTAAGGCCAGAGAGGAAGCTACTGACCAGCTCAGTGTTCTGGTCTAGTCTAGCGCTCTCTGTGGAACACCAGCTCCCGTTCCACCCCATCACCCCCTTAGCCTGTCCTCCTCTGTATTTCCAACCACAACTGACAGCAAGACAACTCCAGTTCTTTCTGTTGAATTACAAAGGACTGATGTCTCATCTATGCAAATTTGACATCCCCGCTATCAAAAGCGAACTGTATATGAGATTCTTGAGGCTATATCTGATTAAAAACTTAGCAATTGGAGAATATTAATGCTGCAGTAAGGTGCTATCTACTATGTATGTCTGTATATACCTCCTTACTGCAACATTAGATAAATAATCTTCTTAATAATACATTTTGTTATATATATGTGTGTGTGTATCACTCTCTTCTGTGCTCCCATACCTCCCATACTGATGTCATTTATCACTTCTTTCTTTGTGACTTAACATTTGCTTGGTTTTCTCTTAACTCACCATCTTCTGTTACTGACATGGATTTGAACCTTGGATGAAGCACGGAACAACCTGGAGTAGGCCAGAGGAAACCTCCTCTCTCCCCTCTGAGTTCCATTCTTTTCCCAATGGCCCCACTTGACCTTATGCCCAAGTTAATAGAGGGTAATAAGAAGCTGTTTGCTGCCCAGCAGGCCACCGAACATCCTATAGGTTTTCACCTCTTGGCATCAGTAAACAGCAGGGGGCGCAGTTGGGAGCTGGGAGGACCCAGGAAAGCAGGTGCCAAAGCCACGTGTATCTTGTAGTTTCAAACAGTCTGAGACACAACCTAAACACCTTTTTAAATATGTATAGAAGTCGCCAGGTTAAATAATAATGAGCTCATTTTTAATTACAGGTTAAACACACATGCATTCTCATTGTAGAAAATTCCTACATACAGATCAAGCAAAAAGTCCCCCATCTCTGCCTTCCTTCCTGGAGGTAATGGTTATCTGTCTCTCTTTCTAGACTTCTTAAATGCACTAAAGCTTATAATGCACCTAGAAATATAAATATCTTTTCATAAATGGGATCATACTATATTATTTCACAACTTTTACCCGTACTTCATACATTTTGGTCCTTGATGTGTGTGTGTGTGTGTATACACATATCATTTTACTTAAAAAAAAAAATTGCTGCCTAAGATTCTGTTGCATGAATATTCTGTGGTTTATTTAATAAATTTTCTGCTGAGACTTCTGAATGGTTTTGTTTTCCACTCTTAACAAACAATGGGATTCTTGTCATTGTGTGTGTTTTCTACTGCGGATTCTTAGCTGTGAAGATACACATTCCTTACATTTTTTAGAATGATGTTAAAAAGAGTCCAAGGAGAGGGCTGATGACTCATAACTCGAGACTTTGCAGTCGGTCACAATAGGGTACTGTGGCTGGGCCACCAGCTGTACCAGAGGGACAGTGCTGGTGACGTGCGCACGCAGCTATGTGCTCTTACCTCACAGCTGTGGTCAGCCCAGTAGTTCACTTGACTCAAAGTCAAAACTACCAGGGTCCTTCCACTCCAGCGACTGCCGAGAAGGAAAGTTCTTTATTGGTTCTCAGATGGGATGGTGTGACTATTGGAGGCAGCCAGGAAGATGAACAAGGGATTGGAGCAGGCAGGCCTGATGGATTCTGACTGGCAGATCTTTCCAGGGCCGTCCATGAGAGGCAGCTGTTTGTGGTGGAGTGGTTTCGTTTTCTCACATCAGATGTATTCTCTGTTTTTGCAGTTGGCCGCCCAATCCCTGTTCATCAGACTCTGGACCCGAGCACGGAGCAGATTGAGGCATTGCATCAGACCTATTTAGAAGAGCTGAGGAAATTATTTGAGGCACACAAAAGGAAGTACGGTATTCCTGAGCACGAAACTCTCATTTTTAAATAACTATACTCTAAGAAGGCATACGAGAGGATGAGAGAACATCCCATTGGGGGGATACATAATTTTTATCTTTGACTCTGGAATCAGAATTGCAACTGGAAAATATTATTTATGGTGACAGATGTTGATGTGTATCCGTGGGAAATAAAAATACAGTGGGTGACTGTCAGAAAATGTTGGACATGACTATAACCCTTGTAATAATTCTCCTCATTTGGGAAGATGCAGTCATTTTATGGGTTAAGAAGAGGTTTAGGATTATTCATGTGCTCAAAAAATATATAACAGTTTCAAAAAATGATTAGACCCTTTTACCAAAATCACAAGAATTTAAGGTGGTATTTTCACTAAGTATGACAGCTTTTGTTTAGCACAGCTGGAACAGTTAGGAGACAGTGTGTAAACTAATTTTCCATATCAAGCTAGAGGAGATCATTTCTTCTTTTTTTTTCTTTTTCTGCTTGAACAGACCATTTTTTTGGTGAATGATGTTACTTTTCAGAGTTAGATAATTTGATCCTTTAGGTCACATCAACAAACGCATTTTTATACAGTAGTGCAGAATTTTTATGCAGGTTTTGAAATAGGCTGAATCCACCATCTGGAAACCCATGTGGATGAGAGCATGTCTCCTCATTTCTATTCATGCTTAGAAATATTCATGCTTGTCATTTGCTTAGAAGTATGTTCATTTGCTATAGACAAGGAGGTCTTTTGGGAGACATGCTTCAGAACATTAAATTTCCAAAAGGTTTTCATGGTAATAGAAATGGTTTTAATTTTCTTCCCAAATGGCCTCTTTGAGTAAGACCAGCTATGAAAGAAAGTGCCCTCTCTGGTTGTGATGTGTCCAGTTACAGCTGTCTGGTCCGGGAGAGTAGGAACCCTGTTCCTCAGTCCACTGACCTCTCCCTAGTGCCTGGGTCAGGCACAAGATCAAGTACTTGTTTAGTGAATGTGTTTATAGATGAACCCACAAACCAACTTTGCCTCAAGGTGAAGAATTTTTAAAGCTTTATTTACCATGGGAGGGTCCTATTATAAGAAGGAGAGAATACGCTGGGTCTCTTTGTCTCAGGACAGTAATTGACAAGTAAGTCAAATAAGTCTTGTCAATTACTGTAAGGAAGAAGAATGTCTAGTTTCCAAATGATCTCCATCGCGGCTGGTTACTTCTCTCCCTCCTCCACTCTAGGTATTTGCGGGCAACTTCACTGAGTTCTAATTTACTAGTCATGTAGCTTCAGGCCTCTGATTTTTAAAACATCAACTTCTGGGCTAGAACCTGGACTGAGGTCAGCATCAGCCAGACAGAATCATGCTGGGTAATGCCTTGAGTAGGAAAGCATTTCACACAGGAAAAAATGACCCCCTCTTCTTGGTCCCATTTGAGGTTGTTTTGGCCAGCATCACTTTGGTTCACGCTGGTTGAGCAATCCAGGAGTCAACTGACACGTGGCCTTGAAATTAGATAAATTTTTTAATCGAAGCCGGGAATAGGGCACCACCTATTTTTAATAGATGCAGAAAATTTGACTATGAATCCTTTTTTGGTATTACTCAACACCAAAGGGCATAAAGGAGCACTGTTTACAGAAAGTGAATGACACACCCCCACTGGTCCGGGCTCAGTCTTCAGAATGGAGCTGTGAAGGCCACGTAACCACAACAACTAAAGACCTTTAAGTTATTATAAAACCGATCAATTTGAACTGGGTGAATAAAATTTTAAAAAAGTAATAAAAAAACCAAAACCCATGAATTTCATTCCTTTAGAGAAGTTTATTAAGCGCTTACGACACATAGTCATGATTTCACGTGATTTCACGAAGGTAGGATTTTAAATCTCCTACTTGGTAGTGGGGGCCAAGCTGAACCCCCCAACATCAGCTGGATCATCTAGGAAGCAGTTAAAGCCCTCATGTAGTAAAACAGAGGCACTGAAAAATGAGAAAAGTTTTGCTCTGATGAATTTATCTTGAATTTTGCCATTTCAGAAATCCAGACATGAGCAGCTTTAATTTTGGCATCCACAAAATCTTATTTTTAGGTACAAATTAGGGATTTTATCTCTTTTTCTTTCTTTGGGTTTCCAGAGGTCTTATTCCAGCCAGAAGTCCTTTCATAAAGTCAGAGCATAGTAAGAAGTTTCTTGCCGTCCTACAGATGGCAGATGAAGTTTTGGACATGAATTTTTGCTTCAGCACAAATGTGGGCCATATATTGTATTCGCTAATACAGTGTGACAGGGATTGCCTCTGTTTTAAAGATTCTCATCTACTCTGTAATTGCACATAAAATTTAAACGGCAAAGCAAAACAATAACAGCAAGAAAAATAACCGCAGGACACGGTAAGAGAAACTGAGCTAATTGCCTTGAGAAAATGTGCACTTATGATTTGCTCTGGACATTTCTGTCTCCTGTTTCTCTTGCACACCGGGCACAGGCTGAGTCGTTTCCTTTGTCTTGCAGCTAGAAGGATTGAAATTATCCATATCCAGCTAAGTCGATTATGCTTACATCGAAGGTTGCAGCTTTGGTGCTTAGGAAGGCCAGCTAGTTTTGCTGTGTCGCAAGGGGAACCAGGGCAAGGGGAACCAGGGCAACGGATGCTGCATGATTTATGAAAACCCTTCACTAGGACTGTGGAGACAATCAAAGTATATATACTTCAGGGACGATGGGTAAGCCTTTATTGTATGCATAGCATTTGAAGTACAATCCCTACTTTCAGTAGAAGGTACACTTCTGTCCTGGGAAGCACGGGAGGTGGAATCGAGATGCAATGTCCACACTTCTGTAACCACATCTCTTCCGAGCCACCCCACCCACAGTGCTGATTACCGAGGTTGGTGACAAATACGAAAACGCATTTTGGGTGTATTTACTCTGTCGTGTTTTCCTTGGGCAAGAGACAATGTGCATGGGATTTGTTGANATCAAAGTATATATACTTCAGGGACGATGGGTAAGCCTTTATTGTATGCATAGCATTTGAAGTACAATCCCTACTTTCAGTAGAAGGTACACTTCTGTCCTGGGAAGCACGGGAGGTGGAATCGAGATGCAATGTCCACACTTCTGTAACCACATCTCTTCCGAGCCACCCCACCCACAGTGCTGATTACCGAGGTTGGTGACAAATACGAAAACGCATTTTGGGTGTATTTACTCTGTCGTGTTTTCCTTGGGCAAGAGACAATGTGCATGGGATTTGTTGATTGATTTTTTTTTTTTAAGATTTTATTTATTTATTTGACAGAGATAGAGACAGCCAGCGAGAGAGGGAACACNAGTGGGAGAGGAAGAAGCAGGCTCATAGCAGAGGAGCCTGATGTGGGGCTCGATCCCACAACGCCGGGATCACGCCCTGAGCCGAAGGCAGACGCTCAACCGCTGTGCCACCCAGATGCCCCTGTTGATTGATTATTTTTGTTTGTTTGTTTTGTTTTCCGGTAGCCCAAGATTTCCAGTTCTCATACTGTATTTGTCTTTTTTTAAACTAAGTGATAAAATGTCTCTTTCTGGAGCTGGAGAGTTGCTTCAAATAGAATTTGTTTATCTTTTTAAAGGGGAAAAAAAAAAACAAGGCAACTTCTACATAACCAACTAGTTGTGCCAGTTTCTCTGGGATGGCAAATACAGAAACTGTTTTTTATATATTTATTTTATATTTTGTATTTATATGTCAGTTATTTGACTTAATCCTTCCCTCACACTCTCAGCCTGGTGCCTTAATATCTTATATGGAAAGGCGAAGGTCCAGCTCCATCCATAGTTTGCTCATGAGAATATGTGTCTTGTGAGCGTTTGGTCCTGCCCCCAGCGGAGCAGGCCTTCGGCGCACTCTCAGTGAGCGCTGACGGTGCTAACCCAGAAGTTTGAGACACGGGTGCATAGCAGCCAAGGTCTAGAGCTAGAAGGGGCTTCGTGTCTGGCATTAGCCCTTCTGCAGATGCAGCAGCTGAACCCCAGCGGCTTAACGTGGGCTGGCACTGACTCTGTTCCTGTCCTGTTGGAACAGGGGGTACAGCTCTCCCATCATTGTTGATTCATCAACTGGGAATCTGCCTATAAAACCGAAGTGTCCAAACAGAGTAGGATTCAAGGTACTCCCAGAATGCCAGGGATTTAACAGCTCCAAAGTGAGTGCTGTCTTCTTGGGACCTAGAACATTTTTCTTTTTTGAGACCGGTACACTGCATTGTTGATTTTTCCCTTCTGCAAGAGCTATTTTGGTGATGTGCCCTGGGGGACGTCCAAGTTTTCAACCAGCTAGAGCCTTGTGTGTTGAGCTGCAGGATAAGGCAGGGTGCTTTCTGCCCAGCGTGAGGGAAGGATCCACCCTCTCTGTCACCTTGTGACCACTAATACAGTTCAGAGCAATCCCATTACTCAGACAGAAGTGGGAGCAAATCTTCTGTCACCTTCCTGACAGCCCTAAGCCCATTCTGGCTCTAGCTTCATCCAGCTGGGCTATTACAGCTCCTTTTTTTGTTGTTGTTGTTTTTTTAATAGCTCTTAGGTTCTGGTTAAGAATTATCTTAGGCTCTCTTAAGAATGAAGATAAATCTGACCTTCTTGTATTCCCAAGGGCTGTGTAATTCTCCCCTACTCCGTTTCCAGACCCACTTGGAGCCTTTGGTCTTTCTGGTTGGATTCCAGCTGTCCAGTGTGGGGTACAGTCCTGCAGAGACAACCAGAAAACACAACTGTGCTGTTCTTTTCTACCTTCCAGGGGCTTCTGTTTCAAATAATCCTTTGGCCTCTGGTCCTCCACTAACTGGCTGGGTGACCTGGGCTATTTCCTTCCTCTTAGGAGTGAATGATCTCTAAGGTCCCGTCTGGCTCCATCTCTGTGGTCTCTGCCCGGCCCTTGATCTGTCATGGTAATGACATCCAGTGGGAGATGAAGATTTATCCATAGACTTCTTTTCCCTCTGCCATCCTCCCTTGTATTCCTCTGGACATGGGGAGAGTTCAAATGACTATCTCCCTTTCTTAGTATACATAAAACATGAATTGCTACAGAGATTTCTCCAGCGTTACAGTGACCTTTAGGCGTGGTGTTCCTAAGAAACAGTTTCATTCTCTAAATAAAAATTGGAGACGTTTATCAAAGAGGTTTCTTTCTTTATATCGCTCAAAACTGTGAAATAACAGTTTATTTCTTGTTAAGATCTTTATAGGAGATGGTGAATTTTTATATTTTCTATATTGTACATGTTGCTGTATGCTTTTTAAAAGCCCTTGGTTTATAACGTTTTGACCAATAAATGTGTTTTATGCCCAAGTCGTAACTGTGTGGGCGTGGTGTTCTAGCTTGTGGGGGGGGGTCCTTCCCACGCCTTGCCAAGGCTGGAGCCGCTTGGACCTGGGGGTGGATTCAGGCAAGCTAACTGCGGTGGTATTGTGAGCATTGCAGATTCTCACTGAAGAGCCAGGCCTGGAGATGCCCTCGACCGGGGAAAAGACAAAACAGAAAGCAGGGCCAGGGCTAACCGAAAAGTGCAGATGTGCCAGATGAAACGAGCAGAGGGCAGGAAGAGGAAACAAGCCAGGGCGGGGTTGCGGTCGAAATAGGAGTGAAACTTGTCAGATACAGAAATGTTCAAAAACTGGTAGAAAAATGGATAGATTCCAAATTAAGTGAATCATTGCTAATCAGTTCAGGGTTTCCTTTCGGATGATGAAAATGTTCTGAAATTGGATGGTGGTGATGGCTGTACCCACCCTGCGACTATCCCCAAATCTCCCAAACTCCTCTCTTCAAACGGGAGGATTTTACGATACATGAATTATACCTCAAGAAAGCGGCTTTATACACGCGAGTCAGTCATACACTTGGCAAAATAACGGAAGAAGCTAAAAACTAAGTTTCTTTTTTTATGTGTCAAAAGTGAATTTGCCTCTCTTGGATGCAGGCATTTTGGACGACAAAGTTTGCGCTTTGATTTTTGAGACCTGTTGGTGTGTCTGGTGTCTGTTATTAAATAAGTGTTTTCAATACTCTTTTAAAGTATTTTATTGGCTAGAGAACATGCTGAGTTATTATTGTGTAAAAATACTGCTTGACTTTAATTTTTCCCAGTATTAAAACTGTAGTTAGAATGAATGAAGGAATTAATTAATTAAATAAATAAATATAAAAAAACTGTGGTTAATATTAAGTAAATATTATCCTATAAAAACCGTTAATATTTATTGACCACCTATAATGTGTCAGATACAGGACTAGGGACTTTATGTACATTATGACATTTAACTCTGAAAATAGCCCTGTAAGGTCAGTACTGTTTTTATCCCATAAAGAATTGGGGTTCAGAGGGACTAAGAACTTTGCTCAAGGCAGCCCTCATGGCAGGGTGGTGGAGTTCAGATACGATGCCAGGTCCTCTGGCCAGAGCCCGTGCTTCGTACATAGGGCTCAGGAGCCCTGGGGTATTCACCACCTCTGTCACTAACTTGGGTAAGTGACCTTGACCTGTGGAATGAAAAGGTTGGACATGACTGCAAAGGTTCTGTATGGGTCCATCTACTGGTGATTCTGTTCTAAAGCCATCTACATTTCCGAACACCATCCTCAGCCCTGAGAACAGCCCTGAGAACCAGTTGTGAGATGCAAAGTGTTGTGGTTGCCATTAGAAGGATGGAGTAAGAAAGTTTCATAAGTGGCCTAATATTTGTTGTCAAAGTTAAACTTTTAAAATGTTAGATTAAGAACACCTGTTTAGCTAAAAATCTTGATTTTTTTTTTTTTTTCTGGTGGCTGTGACTGCATGAAACATTAGCTGGGGTAAGGTGGTTTCTGCAAACTGTATTTTTAAATTCGTTTTGTTTCAGGCATTCGGGTTTCTCAGTCGGTTAAGCATCTGCCTTTGACTTGGGTCATGATCCTGGGGACCTAGGATCAAATCCTGCATCAGGCTCTCTGCTCAGCTTCTCTCTCTGCACCCACCCTCCCCCCCCGCTCATGTGTGTGCAGGCACTCTCTCTGACAAATAAAATCTAAAAACTATCCTTGTTAAAAAAAATCATCTTATTTCTCACATGTGTATATGTATGTGTATGTTTCCAAGTACCTCTTAAAAGTTTTCTTCATAAAGCAGTTGCCGCATGTTCCAAATTTAAGAAGAAACGTCTTCGGTCTGCCCTCTCCTTGCCTGCCTTCTGCAGTTGATCAACAGCATCTTTAAAAACTCTAGGAAAGGAAATGTGATCTTTAGTCTGACCTGGCAGGACATTTACGTGTAATACTGAAGTAAGGGAATGCTGTGATCGCCCTTAGATTGTTTGACTCCCTGAGAGCAGGATCATATAATTTGTCATTTCAAACCCACTTAACTTTAAAATAACATGGAACCTGTAAATATAGAATGTTAAGTCATATTAAATAATTTTAGTGAGATTTGTAGAAGGGTTTATATATTACATATATAGATAGAGACATCGATACATAGATACGTCTACATTGCTGTTACTGAAATAATAATACCAAATAAAATTTAAATCGCGGGGAAGAGAAGCAAATGTGATTCATTTGGGAACTAGCTGTACTTTTAAAGATGAATTTGATTTATATTTTGAATAATATATAGGTGACTAAACTTAGTGCTATTATTATTGCAGATAAATGTGGGAGATGGGACATAGTGACCGTCCACGATGTTTCTGCAGGAGGCAACACACTATTTCAGAACAGGACACAAGCCTATCCAGGCCTTAAGCGCAGTTCCAGAGGGAGAGGTGACCTTCTCAACCAGGGATGACCTTGATCAGACATTCACCCACATGCTTCCCCTTTTCTACCTTCTTCTATAATACAGCTTTTTCTCTCCACATTGGCTTCTGCTTTTCCCACAGTCCAGGAAAAAGAAAAGGAAGCGAAAGGAAAAGTTGAATTACAGGAAGCAACTAAGGAACCCTTACTTTCTATCAAGAGTTAAGGTCAAGGACAATGAAAGTAAGGGAAAAGTTGAAAAGGAAATGAGGACCCTACACGGAGGAGGAAGGACAGCAGGACAGAAGAGACAGACATCTTACTGTTATACACTTGACCTTCAAGGACATTTCACGTTTCAATCCGTGGTGTACCCTTGTCCCAGGGCGTCTTTTCAGTAACAGATGACAGGAACGCATCTGGGGCTGCCGAAGAGAGGTGATCTCTCGGAAACGGTATTCTGCCAAAGGAAGGCTATGTCCTCTTGGGGGCTCCTTCTTGGTAACGAGGGAGTGAGTTCCGCATTAGAAGTCCACACTTTCCTTCCTTCCAGGCCGTTATGATTAGGCTCTTTGCTGATGCCTGATTACTGTCGTGACTCCACTCTTACCTAGACAGCTAGACCGCTGAACATCTTAGCTGAAATTTATGGGAGACGCTGAAAGCCCTTTCTGCCCCCGTTACTATGCCAAGTCAACAGATGATATTATAGCAACGATCCAAAGATCAAATAGGCAAATAGAACGGTAGAATCGTGTTTGTCCAAATCTGCGTGGGCATCGTGATCTTTACATCTGTCTGTTTCCACTATCCCTGTTGAAAGTTCTGTAAAACAAACCATCAGGATAATTTGGCTACGAAGCTGAGTTTCAATGTTTAAGGTGACAGAGTGTGTATGCAAGGCAGCGTGCCCTGCTGGTCCATCGTGGCCGGAGAAAACGCTTTTCGTAAGGAGCTGTGGAGATTGAACTTTGGATTCTCTCTGAAGCTCTTACCACATCCTTTTGGCCTAACTTTATTGCAGGGGGGTTATTTCCTTTTCCACATCTTGATAGGCTTAGACACTGCCCCAGGGCCATGATTTCAAAGGAGAAATTTCTCTTCCATCCTGCCTGTGATTGCTCTTTGCTCTGGGCTCTCGTTTCTGTGAAACAGGGATGCAGGGGCTTGGGTCTGACGGTCTGCCTGGGGTATGTATTGTGTTTTCTGCTCATTCACGGAGTTCCATCAGGGAGAGTCTCTGCCAGCATTCTTTGGCAAGAATCCACCGAAGAATTACTTTCAGCTTTGTTTGTGGTTACTAGATTCAATTGGAATTTCCTGCATCTCCCGGCAATTCACAGATTCTCATGGAGGGTGGAGGCCGGGGCTGCAAGGTGTGTTTCTGCTAGTAAATGCAAGGAGTCTGGGGACCGTGGGCAGGAAGATGCTCAGGGCCCAGTCATTCTGAACGTCTTCCCAGACAGTTGGACAATCTTTTTTTTTTTTTTTTTTAGATTTCTTATTCATTTGAGAGAGAGAGAGAGAGAGAGAGAGAGGGAGTACGTGCATGACACAGCACCGCTGGGGGAGGGGAGAGGGTGGAGAGGAGAGGGAGAAGCAGATGCCCCGCTGAGCAGGGAGCCCGACATGGGGCTCGATCCCAGAACCCAGATCATGACCTGAGCCGGAGGCAGATGCTTAACCGACTAAGCCACCCAGGTGCCCCTCAGCTGGACAGTCGTGATCAAACACTGACTTGGTGAAAAGAACCAAGGCATGCGCCCCATGTACTGCCTTCGCTCAGCCCATAATTAGAAAACTGTCTCATTACGGAGAGAGGGAAATGAGTGTCACAAGAGCAGCCACAGACCAGAGCTTTGGTCCTGTGAGGAGATGCGTTCAGGCTGGGGACCCGAGGGGAGCTCTGGAGGGAGCAGAGTCCATCGAGGCCTGCAAGATAAGGAAGACTTAGGTGAGCACCAAGGGAAAGCTCGGGCAGAGGAGTCAGGATAAGGGTGAGCTCGTCCCAACTGGCTCCGAAATTTCCTGTCTTTAGCAAGGAAAGCTCCCGTCCCGGGAAGCCCCCTTAGTCCAGGCCGAGTGGGACCCCCCAGGCAGGAAGACAGAATGCCACATGGCCCTTGTGTGGAGGGCACCGCTAGCCGCTCTGTCTACCTTTGGGATGGATGACAGGGAAGCATTTTTTTTACAAAAAGGCTCCAGAGAGCAGCTTTTAAACTGCTCATTTTTGGAACATGAATGTCCAGCTCAGCTATATAATCCTATGATGCTCTGAAATGCCTCAGTTTCTGTGAGTTCCATGTGAATGATAGTCTCAAGGCTCTGGGAGGTCTCCGTACATGGAGGGAGATTTTGTCGTGAGTTCCCCTTAATGCACTGTCTTGTCTGAGTGGCCTCAAAGCTAATGACAGTGACTATTCCCTAAGAGTCTGGGTCCTGCGGACAGGGTTGTGTGCATGTGTGACTGCGACTGTCTCTTCTGGGCTTCAGTTTCTTTCTCTTTAAGAAGAAGTTATTTTCTCCTAGAATGGATTTCGAAAATATTTTTAATGAAGGGGTGCTTAGGCACTGGAACTTTTGAAACTGGAGATAAACTTTGAAATCTGAAATGTTAGGAAATGCCCTAATCTTTGCATAGACTTTAAGTTTTTATTTTGTTGTTTTCCACTACCTTTTACTTGTTAAAAATATATATTTAAATCTTACTTATTTTTTGTGCCTTGTTCCCAAAAGGACCATAGTTGGAATAGTTCTCTTAGAGATTTGAGAATCTTATTCACCACATGAAACTTAATGAAAATGAGAATTGAATATAGGAATATAAAACTTTGAGTATTCATTCACAATAAAATTATCTCTCCTACACAAAGATCTACTGAGTAGTAGAAAATAGCTATCATTGGGGTGCCTGGGTGGCTCAGTCAGTTAAGCTTCTGACTCTTGATCTCAGCTCAAGTCATGATCTCAGGGTCATGAATTTGAGTCCCACGTTGGGCTCCATACTGGGCATGGAACCTACGTAAAAACAACAAACAAAAGAAACTAGCAATCATTGGTACTTTTACTTCTTTGCCACAGTTACCTGAACACATTTAATCTTGAAATACTTTTTTTTAAATGTAACAGGATTTTAAATTTTATTTATTTATTTATTTATTTATTTATTTATTTATTTATTTAAGAGAAAGAGCATGAGCAGGGGGAGAGACAGAGGGAGAGGCAGACTCCCCGCTGAGCAAGGAGCCTGACGCAGGGCTCCATCCCAGGACCCCAAGATCATGACCTGCGTTGAAGGCAGACGCTCAACCGACTGAGCCACTCATGTGTCCCTTGAAACAGTTTTAATACTTCTTTTTATATCCTTCCCACTCCAAGTACCTTGGGAGATTTAACTTAGGCTGAAGTTGAACTCCCCTCAATTGGAGTCCAGGGTTACGTGACCACGATCAAATTCCTAAAGAAACAGAAAGTTTCCCATGAGAAGCATCTGTCTAAATTATTCTTTCCACAGTAACTATTCTTGAGATTAGGTTTAGAAAAACTCTAAATTGCTTCAAATCAATTCCAACTCCAGAGACTCAAGAAAGCATTAGATCTTTGACCAACATAGCCAGTTAAATAGGTGATAGAAATGTCAACCTCATGCTTGTTTTATCATGGAGGCAAAAAATACCACCACGCTTCCAGCTACCACATGTATCTTTAAAGCCCGAAGGAGAAAGGTGCCCACTCTCTTCTCTGACTTTATTAGAAACCTTGCTTGACATCTCATGGGTCAGAAATGGGTCCCATGGGTTCCCCCCCCCCCCACCGCAGATAGGGCTTGGAAAGTGACTACTGATTATCCATTCTCTATAGCAGGGGTTAGCAGGCTTTTTCAGTGAAGAGTAGTATAGGAAATATCTTACCCAATAACTACTCAACTCCATCATTACAGTGCAAAAGTAGCCATAGATAATTGTAAATGAGTGAACGCGGCAGTGCTCCAATAAAACTCTATTTATGGACCTGGAGTTTTGAATTTCATGTAATTTTCATGAAATAGTCTTCTTTTGATCTTTCTTTAACCATTTAAAGCTAACACCGTTTTTGGTTCACAGCCTATATAGAAACAGGAGGCTGACCTGAATCAGTTTGCAGACCCCAGAGGAGGGTGGGAATGGTTTGGGGGCAGGGGTGGGGGTGGGCACACCATAGTGCTGCCGCAGATAGGCTCTGTACCTTGAATATAGAATATTGGAAAGTGATGACAAGCTCAACCCATCAAACCAACCTTAATTTTCGTGAGATCAGCAAGCAAATTCTGCTTCCAAATCATGTTCTTTGTCACGAACACATTAAATCTACCAGGTGCCTTTAACTCAGAAAATCTGCATTGCTGATATCTGGGAGATCTTTATATATTTTTACATATTTTCTTTTAAATTGCCCTATAATGACTGCAAAACTGGATCAGACCTACATGAACAAACCCTAGAATGGAGTCTAGAACTGTAACCAGAAAATTATTGACTCTATCACACAGATATTTGTACAATTGCTCAAAGGTCTGTTTGTATGAGCTTCATGAAAATTCAGAGATAATACTACCCTGGGTACTAGTTAAAACAGAAGAGCGAAATCTTAGGTATGTTGATCTAATGATTATTCTTTTTGAAACTATTTCTAAAAAGTTACTTTTTCATCCCCTTAGAAACATTCTATATATTCTCTCTTGAACTTTACAGTTAATTTTATAATTATGCTGTGTGTATGTGTATGTATTTGTATGTAAATATAAAAGTATCATATGTGTATGTATGTATACATATATACATATACAACTAAAGCATGATATGTATCATATACTTCATATAATATATGCATATGCATATAATTTTAAATATTATATATATACTATATACATATATATACATAATAACACTCTCTCCCTCCTAATAAAAGAAATTTGAGTTATGTAGCTAGAGAGTCTAGGGATTCAGGCATGGATCCAGATGCTCAAATGATATCATCAGAACTCAGTCCTGCTCCATCTTTCTTCTCCCCAGTGTGTTGACTTCACTGCTTGATCCCTTCATGGTCGTAAGATGGGCACCAGCAGCTGCAGGCACACATCCTACGGGGTCAGCCCTCCCAAAGGAAAAAGAACTGCTCTTTTCCCTAGAATTGGGTCTCACTGAACTGACTTGGATCATGTGTCTATCCCTGAACACATCACTGTGGTCAAGAGGTTGGAATACGCTGACTCGCCTGGGCTCCGTGGTTGAGTGCTCCTCCCCTAGAGATGGGGAGATTAGGGGGCCCGCTGGCTTCCTGAACCACATGGACAGAGAATAAAGGATAAGTGGTTCCCCAAAGGAAATCAGGATGAATGGATTCCAGGAAGACAAAAATAATTGTCCACTATGATAACATTAACATTTGAATTTTAACAAAGGAATCAGGAAGCGAATATGGAGATGCAAAGGAAATGGATGAGAAATGGGAAAACCATGGGAATGTGAAGGAAGTGTTTTATAGTAAACTGGGCAAGGGCAGTGGTTCATAATCTTGGCAATGTATCAGAAAAATCGAAGTGGTTAAAAAAAAAAAGAAACAGATTTCTGCATCTTACGCCAGATGGACTGAAGCAGAATCTGGGAAAACGTGATCTGGAATTCTGTGTCTTTGTAAAACCACAGGGAGTAGATCTGCAGCTTAATCATAGACTTGCTTTGGGAACTACTGAACGAGATTGCACTTGAGCACGGGCTACGCTGCTGTAGCAAAAAGACCGCAAACTACAGAGGTGGGAAGAAATTAATTTCTGTCTCATGCCGTGTTTATTCAAAAGCAGAGCTCCTTCCATTTGTTGCTCCTCCTCCCCTCCGGTGTTGTCCTTGTCTATACCGTTGAAGCTGGCCACTGCCACATCCACATCCTAGCCACATGGGGAGAACAAAATGAGGGCAAGGAAGTGCTGAGTTGTGAAGGTCAAGGCTCCAAAATGCACAGGTCACTTCCACTTTCATTATATTGGCCTGACCTTAGTCACGTCGCACAGCAAATGCAAGGGAAGCTGGAAAGTATAGTCTTCTTCTCACCTAAGATATCAATATATATTTTTTTCTTGTTTCTCAAAACACACCCTTCCATATATACATAAGTAGCTAGGTGGGCGTATGCCCAGCTAAAATTGGACGCGTGCAAACGAAACGTTCATGACTTCCAGTTAAACGTGACAAATTGAATCTCATTAATCTTTACTTCTTTGTGAAACTCCTCTGAAGTGAGAATAAAGGAATAAAAGTGGTGAAGAGTCAAAGAGAGCAGGGGAGGAGTGAGAGGAGAAAGTGATGTCAACACTATTTTGCAAAATGAAAAACAGATGGACAAGTGGTAAGTGACTTGGCAGCACAGAAAAAGCAGAAACTTAATGCCAGAGAGAGTCGAGGGGGAGAGTCCAGTCAGAAGCAAGCGATTGCCATTGCAGGATCTCAGGAAGACCGAGCATGGAGGCTACCACGTATCTGAAGTCGGGTGTGGAGAGAATCAAAATCAGAGGGGGTCATCAAAAATGTTTGAGGAGCAGACTGTTAGATTCTCTGCGCTAATCCCAGCAGCTTGTCCATACCTGAGCAGAGCACAAGAGTTTTGCTCTTGGATATTCTAGAGAAACTCTAAGCTCTGGGATACTAGGCTCAACAGAGAGGGATGGGGTCTTGAGGGGCCTCTAAAGCAGATTGAGCAACAGCCTCCATTTTGAATGGTAATTCCAATTCCCCCGTCCCACACAACATTCCCAGGATCCTCAGGAGCCAGCTTCCTATCACCCCAATAGGAGAATGGATGATTCTTCTCCAGGGAAACCCACCAACCCAAGAGAGAAGACCCACAGATTCCAATTTTTGTGGGTCTCCATCTGCCACAATATACTGAGGTCTACCAATGAATAAACTATTTACACAGAGCTGCTGGTCAGCTTTCTAGTGTCAATAACGAACATTCAAGAATCACCAGACATTTCAAGAAAGGCTTCAATGGAGATATAACAAATGAACAGGAGAAAGAGGGAACCGGCCGAAGAAAACTTTAGAAAATGGTTAATTTATACCTTTAGAGAGATAAGAGAAAATTTTGCAACAATAAAACAAGAACAGAATGCTATGCAAAGAAGAGCGTTTAGAAAAGAAAGTGACATAACTATAGAGCATAATGGGGGGAGGACAAAAATAGACACAGGAATGTATGAGGGAGCCAAATCCTCACACTGCATAGGAGAGCGCTGACAGTTGAAATCTCAAGTTAAAAAGAAAGAGCAATTTAGGCATGTAATTTAGGGGCACCTGGGTGGCTCAGTTGGTTAAGCATCTACCTTCAGCTCAGGTCATGATCTCAGGGTCCTGGGATCGGTCCCACATTGGGCTCCCTGCTCAGCAGGGGGTCTGCTTCTCCCTCTCCCTCTGCCCCCCTCTTCCCTCCCCTGCTCTTGCTCTCTGTCTCACTCTCTCCCAAATAAATAAATAAGATCTTTTAAAAAAATTTTTTTAAAGCATGTAATTTAGAATGTAGATATAAATACATAAAAGAAAAGGTAAATGAGCTGAAAATGATTGACTCCAGAAGTGGGCATGGAGGGTGGGGGAGGTGAGGCAGGAGACTGTGGCTTTTCATTATAAGCCAGTACTTGGCTTGCTGATTTATTTTGCGAATCCATGCATGTGATAACAGTAAAATACATTCTAAGACCTTTATTCGTTTTAATATTATTCTAACATAGTTTATATATACCTTAAAATAATTAAAAATATTGATATCTCATATCACAAAAATTACTTCTTCACAAGATGTTGAGATATAAATGTTCGAGAAGCCTCTATGTGAAGTAATTAGTGAGAAGATACACAGATGGACCAGGGGGAAGAGGCAGTTTATGAGGGAACTTGCAGACTTAAGACATGAAGGCATTTGAAAGAGTCCGGGAAATTTCAGGAGGGAAAGTGAGAATTCCTATTTTAAGAAATCTGAGCAAACCATTGGAGACCAAACTGCCAAATATCTACAGAGAGTTGGCAGATGTTGTAAAAATCATAGATGCTCTGGTTTTTTAATTTTGTTTATATATTTTAATAATAAGTCATTTTGTTTGGATAATATTGGGAAATGAAGACGTGTTTTTCCCTTTAAGCTATAAACAGAAATGCTTTGTAGAGCAATAAGTCAGACACATACTAATTGGCTTCTCAAAACCCTGTCTCGCTGACTGGCACTCGCTCACTGGCACTGCTAAACGGGTCAGATACTTACTTTCTCAGTCTTCCTCTGAGCTAAGAGTGCCCACGTGTTCCAGTTCCAGCCAACGAAATATAAGGGAGTCTGGTCAGGGGCCTCTGGCAAGTGATTTTCTTCCTGATAAGGAGTTGGTGCACTGAAAGAGAGATTCCACGTGATGCCTTTGGATAACGTGATGATGTCATTTTGGAGCTCCCTGCGGCCATCTGGAAACCACAAGGGCAAGGCCAGAGGAATTTCCGAAGGCACCTCTCCAAAGCTCTGGCAGCAACAAATGTTAAACCAATACCAGTAACGAACTCAAGCCTCCCTGTTATGCAAGAATGAAAAAGCCAAGTTTTCTGTTTTGTGTGACAGAATCATTCCTGTTTTCACTATTGGTCCCAATATGTCATCATATTATTTTTATGAATAATATTATGATCTCAGTGTCCCCTATACTATAGGGCAGTGCCCCAATTGCTATAGGGCAGTGTCCCCTAGAGTAGTTGAGTGAAGGACGGTAAAATGATTCACTCACAACCACATGATCGTTCCTGACATTTGTACACTTGCATGAAAGCTTAAAACAGGTTTTCAAGAAGTATGCCTTGACACACAGCTATTGCAGGTGTGATGACTTACGGGCTCCCTCATCCCTGGGGCTCGCTTAGGGGGGCTTGGGGTGGTAGGCGTCTCTAGGACTGCTGGTGTCACTGGGGCAGTGAGAACTCCTTCTGGGCTGCCTTATCCATTTGCCCTCAATGCCTTCTACAAATACAATCCTAACTCTGAGTGCCATTGAGTAAAATGTGCCAGGAAGTCATGCTCTAGGATTTACACACAGCGTTTATGTGCACTCTCTCTCTTGATCTTTGCAGGAACGTTGTGAAATTGTTATGAATCTCATCCTCTAAATCCTCAGCCTCAATAGAAACTGAAACCCTGGATAAATTAAATATTTGGGGGTTAAAATAAGTCAGACATTGTGCCACTACAAAAAGAACCTTACCCCATAAAACGATTTTTACATTTCAATCACCCATTCTGGGTTTTGGCCATTTTCACTTTATCTGTTGATTCCCTTGACAAATGCTCAGCAGGCATTTGCTGAATACCTGCTATGTACGTTAAAGGCCTAAGAGGAGAACATGTTCATGGAAATTCCCTGAAACACAGGCCAGAAATAGGCAAAAATGAGAAAAGGCTTAAGCCTATTAGGTGGTGAATGGCCAGAAAGACGTAATCCTCCTCCCCAGGTCTTTCAGCATTAGCATCCCCAAAAGAATATTATTATACAGGAAATAAAGTTTACTTCTTGACTTCAGTCCCAATTAAAAAAAAAAAAAAAGAACAGTCGACTGTCCCAATGCACATGGCCATTTGGTTGCAGAGTCAGAATTTGGCACTGGGTCTTCACTGACTCTAGCTGCAGAGAGAAGAGGCCTATTTATTATCCCCAGCTCTCCAATCTTATTTTACTCTTGCTCGGAGTCTACTGGACAATACTGAACATTGATTGCTCAGAGGGGGTGGTGGGCGGAGGCAACAAACGGCACAATGTGATGGAAGGGTGTTTTGGCAACCATAGAGCTGAAAGCTGATACAATGAGGGTGATCCGGCCAGCTCAGATCTCTTTACTGTGGTCCGTGGAGATGTGACGAGACCAGAGAAGCTAGAACAGAAGACAGTGGCCACATTGTTCTGCTGGACTGAGGGCCCACGTGCTTCCTCGCCATTTGTTTCTTTGGCCTCCTGAACTCTGCTCGATGGCATTGTACTTGTCCCCTGTGCCAGCTGCTTATGGCGAGAAAAGCGGGAAGAGTCAGTGTGGGAGCGGGCTGGGCTCCGTCCAAGCGTGTGCTGCATTTCTGCTTGTTTCTTTAACTTCTGGGGCTGTTTGTCTGAGACCCTCAGCCCTGGGGCCATGGCTGGTCAGACGTTTTATTTCTACTTGTGAACCAAGACGGTGGGGCTCTGGTAGGGACGGAGAGGGCGTCGGGGTCCAGAAGGCCAGTCCAAACTTTTCTGTAGACACATGAGAAAAACAAGGCCCTAACGGGCCAAAGGAATTTCCCAAATCCCTAAATTACTGAATGACAGAGGCCAGAAATTCTCCCTGTTTGGGGAGCCTGCTACCTTCTGGGTCTGTGACCCGGCCCAAGAAACTTGACTTCTCTAAACTGCCGCGTTCTCAGCTGTAGAGATTATAAAAGAATGTTTTCTGTAGGGATAGGAGATGTAGTCGAGATCATGCATGTAAAGGACAAGCTGGAAATGTTTGCTTTACATTCATACTGCTTCCTAGCCTGTTCCTTTCCATTCGCATCTTCACCTCTTTACTGTGCGAATCTAACTGTGGCAATCACAATAACAAGCATTCCATTTGTCAAAAATCACGGAACTACTCACCGACAAAGTGTGATTTTTATTACACCTAGATTATAATTTAATAAATGTGAGTTTTTTTTAAAGGCATTTATTCCATTTCAAACTATCAAGTCTCATGAACATCAAATCACCCTATCATTTAAAAAGGCCCTTACACAGTTACAGTGGCCACCTTAAAACAGGAAGGATGAAGGTATCAAGTTAGAATAGGATTTCAGTACTTTACTCTTACTGTAAGTATGGACACAGCTGAGGGCAACGTGGGTGCAGTTATATATATTTGCCCAGAGGATGGGTTACAAGTATTCAAAAAGCCTCAGCAGCCAATTAAGAAAAAATGCATCCTGGGGCGCCTGGGTGGCTCAGTCGTTAAGCGTCTGCCTTTGGCTCGGGTCGTGATCCCAGTGTTCTGGGATTGAGCCCCGCATCAGGCTCCTCCGCTGGGAGCCTGCTTCTTCCTCTCCCACTCCCCCTGCTTGTGTTCCGTCTCTCGCTGGCTGTCTCTGTCAAATAAATAAATAAAATCTTTAAAAAAAAATGCATCCTGTGGTTAGAAACTGTTTGGGTGATTTTAAGGAAACTGCTGATTTTCCATTATAGTTTATGTTTTTTTTAATAAACAGAAAACTTGCATTTCAAGACTTGAACAGTTTCCATGAACTCCAGAAGTTCTTTCTCTGAAGCTTTGTGAAGTCACAATATATTTTCCTGCTTTCTTTTCTCCCAAGCAGACGTGACTTCACTCTTCTGGAACTGGAACGTCATGACATGTAATGGTGTCACCAAGATCGACCCCACATCATAATTAATTGTGACTCTGTCTTATTTCTTCGTCTAGATTTTTAGCTTTTTGAGGTCAGGGTTCTATCTGAATAATGTTGCCATTCCTCATGGTGCCTAAGCTTGCGCTTGCTGAATGAATGAAAAAATCAATCATTGTTAATGGAGAAAACAGAATTAAGAAGGGATGCATTGTTTCATTGAGAACGGAATGAATGAAAAAAGATCAACAAACAAAATAGTGTTTCATTATTGTTAACTGGTAGGGGCGGCACTAAGAACAGTATATTGTGTCAGAGGGAACTATAGGTCCTTGATTGAGCAAATAGACAATCTTCCATCAACATATCCATTATTTTTAAGACAATGCTCCTGACTAAACCTGGAATCACGACATGGGGACTGTAATCCCAGCTCTGTGACTAACAAACTGGGGGAACTTGGCCAAGTTACTTGAGCCTCTGAATATCAGTTTCCTCCTCCATACAATGGAGGGATTGAAGTCAATATTAGATCATCACTAAAGTTCCTTCCAGTTTTAGCATCCAGCAAGCGTGGGGCTCTCTGTGTCTGTCTCAATGTTTTGGGCACATTGGACCCTCAGGAAGTGCTTCTGACTGAATCGAAGCAGTCAGTGAAGAGGTTTAACTTCAACATTATTTGCAAACTCTTCATTGACCAGCCAGATCTCCACATTATATTGAATTTGGAGGTCTTATCACTTTTACATCTCTCACACCTGTTCCATGAATTATAGTCTTGTTTTGTTTTTAGATAAAAGGGACATTTAGATATTATCGTGGCCAAGGATTCTGAATCTGGAGTGTCTAAACCCATGGACTTTAAGGGCTCTATGAACCCCTAACGTCCTGCCACTCTTGATTGCTTTTCTCTTCTTTTTATTGAAAGCACTATCATTCTTGAAATTATCACACATTTTTATGTTTTCATCAAGTCTGTGCCTGAGCTGCACACGTGTCTTGAACTTTCTTTTCTTTTTCTTCCCCAAACTCTGACCCATACTGGCTCCCTCATCTTCCTCATTTCTTCTCTCCCGCCTCTACTCCCTGGCCTAGTCTTAAAAAAAAAAAAAAATTGAGATATAATTCTCACACAATAAGATTCACTATTTTAAAGGGTACAATTCAGTGGGGTTTTGTATATTAACAAGGTTGTACAGTCATCACCACTAATTCCAGAACATTCTCATCACCCTATAAAGAAACTAGTACCCATTAGCAGTCATTCCCCATTATCCCTTCCCTCCCTCCCCCCTGGCAGCCACTCATCTGTTGACCCTCTCCGGATTTGCCCCTTTCTGGACATTTCAGACAAATAGAATCATATGATATGTGGCCCTTTGTGGCTGGCTTCTTCCACTCAGTGTGACGTCTTCAGGGTTCATACATATTGTAGCACATATCAATCCCTCGTTCCTTTTTATGGCTGAAGAATATTCCATTGTATCATTTTGTTTATCTGTTCATGAGAGCATGGCCATTTGGGTGGTTCCTTCTCCTTGGCTCTTAGAAATAATGTTCCTATGAATGTTCATGCACAAGCTTTTCTGTGAACAGCTTTTTCTGTGTTTTCAATTTTCTTGGGGACTATACCTTGCTGGTAGTAAGAAAACTCCTTCCAAATGGTTTTCCATAGCTGCTGAAACACATTTGCATTTTCACCATCAGTGCATAGGCGTTCGAATTTCTCCACATCTGTGCCAACACTGGCTGTTGTCCACCTTTTTTTAAAATCATGGCCATCCCAGCGGGTGTCAGGTGGTTTCTCATGGTGGTTTTGATTTGCATTTCCTTAGTGTCTAATGATACTGAGCATCTTCTCATGAGCTCATTGGCAATTTGTACCCCTTTGTTAGGGCTATTTCTAGTCAAGTCTTCTGCCCATTTTTAAATTGGTTTATTTGTCTTTTTATTGCTAAATTGTAAGAGTTCTTCATATACTCTAGATACAAGTCCTTTTCAGATATATGATTGCAAATATTTTCTCCCATGCTGTAGGCTGTTTTTCTTGATGATGTCCTTGGAAGCAAAAAGTTTGTAATTTTGGTGAAGTGCAATTTTATCAACCCAGATCTATTCTTCCTTATCTTCCACATTAGCACCCCTGTCCCTTTTGTAAGTCAACCTAGCCTCTCTTGTTACTTCCAGGTCTTCTCTACAGCTTACCCTGACCTGTAGCACAAAGGCCGTAAGAGAAATAGAACAAACACAGTGTTTTCTTGAGAGTGTGAAATGAGGAGGAAAGTCTGTGACCTCCTGTTTTGTCACATTACTGTCCCTTTGGGATATTCAAAAATATGTAGGCACCATGTTCACTTTTCTGAGGATACAGCCTATAAATTTATTTTATCAGATTTTCAAAGCTACCTTTAATGCCAAGAATATTTTTAAAAATGCATCTCGCTTCATTCCCTTGTTTTACAGGAAAAGAGACTTAGAGCGGTTGAGTGATGTGGCCAAGGCCACCCAGCTTATTAGTGACAGTTCTGCAGACATTCATTTTTCCTTATTGCCTCCACCCTTCCCCCATCAGCACTGTGTCAGTGTATCATGCTGTTTCTAGAATGTCCACATGGCAGGTGGATTCCTCTTGGAGCGGCATATTAATCCAGCGCTGACATTTTATCACATATGTATTCATCAGAGATGGAGGCTAGGCCAGACGGACCTGGAAGGGCGTGTGGGAGCTGGGGAACAGGACAGGTCTAGGTGGGGTGCAGAAGCATCCATTCTAAGACTTCCCTAAGAAGGTGGCAAGCCTGGATGGAGCTCAAACCGGAGCTCAAAGTTACAGAATTAAAAAGGGAGGGGAGGGATGGTGATGGTGAGATCCATTATCACTTTGCCTGGGCTCTGATGGAACAGACTGAAGACAGAAATCATGGGAGTACATGTATCGAGAAGTGGACAAGAATTCAGAGAAGTTGGATCACTTAGCAAAGTGGGGGAACAAAAAAGAGAGTACAATTGATAACCGTAATGCTCCCTTCTACCACTCAGGCAGTAACAGAAATTTCTTTGAGTGCTACAATGGGGAAAAAAAGAACGAGAGGTACTTTTAGAAACTTTCTGGTTGATTGTTTACTTCTGGACATTTTTTTTGCCATCAGTAAAGAAATTTCTAAATGTTTAGAGGGGCATCGAAGTTAATACTTCAGCTAAAAGTTTGGTTCAGTTTAGTTGGTGATATTGTATCAATATGAATTTTCTGGCATTGGTAACAGTAGTCCATTTAGGTTCGATGTCCATGTAAGTGGAAGTCACATGAAGGGGACACAGGGATTCTCTATTTTTTTGGTAACGTTTCTGTACGTCTAAAATGATCTCAAAATAAAAAGTTAAAAAATGTTTAAAAATTGGCTTGATTCAGAATTATCAACAATAGCCAAACTATGAAAAGAGCCCAATGTCCATCAACTGATGAATGGATAAAGAAGATGTGGTGTGTATATATATACATATATATATGTGTATATATATATACAATGGAATATTACTCAACCATAAAAAAGAATGAAATCTTGCCATTTGCCATGACATAGATTGAGCGAGAGAGTATTATGCTAAGCAAAATAGTCAGAGAAAACAAACACCATATGATTTCACTCGAATATGGAATTTAAGAAAGAAAACAGATGAACATGGCGGGGGAGAAGAGAGGCAAACCAGAAAATAAACTTTTTTTTTTTTTTAAAGATTTTATTTATTTATTCGACAGAGATAGAGACAGCCAGCGAGAGAGGGAACACAAGCAGGGGGAGTGGGAGAGGAAGAAGCAGGCTCATAGCAGAGGAGCCTGATGTGGGGCTCGATCCCATAACGCCGGGATCACTCCCTGAGCCGAAGGCAGACGCTTAACTGCTGCCACCCAGGCGCCCCAGAAAATAAACTCTTAACTATAGAACACAAGCTGAGGGTTACTGGAGGGGAGGTGGGTGGGGGGATGGGTTAAATAAGTGATGGGGATTAAGGAGGTCACTTGATAATGAGCACTGCCTGTTGTACGTAAATGATGAATCACTAAATTCTACTCCTGAAACTAATATTACACTGTATGTTAAGTAACTGGAATTTAAATAAAAAATTGAAAAAGAAAAAAAGTTGGCTTGATTTTTTTAGTATTCTTGTATTTCCAGAAATGTATATTTTAGCAATACATTCTTTATGGGATCATAATGCAAAATATTAACTAATAACTGAACACAGCAAATTTTATTAAACTTACCTGTTTATTTTATATTTTTTAATATTTTGAGCTGGTGGTTATTACTAATATTCAAAAATTTTAAATATTAAAAGATATTCAGTGAAAAATTTTTCTCTGCTTTCAGCCACCCACCTGGTATGTACCCTTCCAGAAAGATTTCATATATATATGATATATATATATATATATCAGGGTTCTCCAGAGAAACAGAACCAATAGGATGTATAGTCATCCCCCCTCATCCTCAGGGTATACGTTCCAAGATGTGCAGTGGATTCTGGAAGCCACAGATAGTACCAAACCCTATGTATACACTGTTTTTTCCAAAACAGCTTAATTTATAACTTAGGCATAGTAAGAGATTAACCACATAACTAATAATAAAATAGAACAATTATAACAATATATTGCAATAAAAGTTACATGATTGTGGTCTCTCTTTCTCTCAAAATGTCTTATTGTCCTGTACTCACCTTTCTTGGCTGATGAGAGGGAGAAAAGGCCTTCCTGATAAAATAAAGTGACGCGAGCGATGTGGGCACTTTGACGAACGTAGCGTTAGGCACATGTGAGCAAGCCCCGAAATGGACTCTCGAGGCACGTGCTCAAGTTTAACCAGTTCTCTTTGGGTGATTTTTTTTCTTTTTATAGGGACATAATAAGGATCTAAAACACCTGACTGTGACTGCAAAAATGTCAGTGAATCAGGTTATCAAGGGGCACCATTACCGTCTTTTTTTTTTTTTTTTAAGATTTTTATTTGTTTACCTGACAGAGATAGAGACAGCCAGCGAGAGAGGGAACACAAGCAGGGGGAGTGGGAGAGGAAGAAGCAGGCTCATAGCGGAGGAGCCTGATGTGGGGCTCGATCCCATAACGCCGGGATCACGCTCTGAGCCAAAGGCAGACGCTTAACCGCTGTGCCACCCAGGCGCCCCACCATTACCGTCTTTTATTATCAGCTGTGAAGAAGTAGCATAATTGGCCCTCTTTTGGCCCAATCTGCCCCCAACAGAGTTTGAGACAATTTGCATGCGGATAGTTTATTTGGGGATGTGACCCCAGGGGAAGGAGCGTGAAGAAGATGAAAGTTAATGCAAGGGAGCATCGCTGAGCTGGTTGCTGCTCGTCCCACCAGAACCCTCCGGGGAACCTAGCAGGCTGGGCCTCCGTGCTCTCCAACTGAAAAGGGGGAAATTACCAACACCCTCCATCGCTCGAGGACTGTACCGGAAAGTGTTAATTTTCTTACACTTTCAGTTTTGTTCATGCACCAAAATTGGCAAGTGGGCTCCAGCAGGACTCGCATGGGCACAAGCGGAGCAGAGAAGTTAGGACAGAAAGCAGAACAGGCACGACGCGCTGAGGCTGAGGGCCAGGTGGTTTCAACAACAGGAAGGCAAAGATGCAGACCTAGTTCCGATGATGAAATGCCTCCAACCCTTTCCCTGAAATGGGATCCTTACGGCAACTTGAAAAAGAGGCTTAATGCACAGGGGGAGGGGACCCCTGGGTGGCTCAGTCTGTTAAGCATCCCGCTCTCGGTTTCGGCTCAGTCATGATCTCAGGGTCACGAGCCCCTCAGTGGGCTCTGTGCTCAGCGGGGAGTCTGCTTGAGATTCTCTCTCCTTCTGTGCCTCACCCTATACTCTCTCTCTTTCTCTCTCTCTCCCCCCCCGAAATAAATAAATCTTTTTTTTTTAAGATTTTATTTATTTGACAGAGAGAGGCATCGAGAGAGGGAATGCAAGCAGGAACAGTGGGAGAGGGAGAAGCAGGCTTCCCATGGAGCAGGGAGCCTGACTCGGGACTCGATCGGAGGACCCTGGGATCATGACCTGACCTGAAGGCAGATGCTTAACCCACTGAGCCACCCAGGTGCCCCTGAAATAAATAAATCTTACACACACACACACACACACACACACACACACACACACACATACACACAAAACAAAACACAGGGAGGGAGAGTCCAAAAAAAGCCTTTTCTTTCAGTCAAGAATAGTTTATAAAAATCTCTGCCATTGAAATGTTCGCAAAGTCTGTAAGGAAGCCTGGCACGTAGCAGGCACTCAGTGTAGTTCTTACCTCCTTCCATTTCCTCCCTCCGCCTCTCATTCTGAGACTTCTCACATTAAGTAATTTGCAAACTCACTTTTCGTTCCACGTCAATATTAGGAACCATGCCCAGTATGCCCTTTGGCAGAAGAGAAGGATAGCACTTCTTGATGTCCATTTGTCGTGGGAAATGCCTTCAGAGGACCCTGACTGTCCTCCTGCTGCCGAATCCCGAAAGGCTGTGTGAGACCCAGCACGCTGCCCACGCCCTTTGCGGTTTCCACTGTGTATTTTAACCTAAAGAGTCTCTGAAACAAAGTTTTGCTGTACGATCCAACCAATGGCATCAAGACCTACACTGAATTAGGGAAGCTGAGCTGTGGTGGCTGTTCATAGGGGCTAATCATAAGAACACAGGAAGTCGGCCAACAGCCCATTGCCCTTTGGCGTCTGGGCAATGGTTGGTGGCAGGCTCCCAGCTTCCAACAAACATGCTACTTCCTTTTCTGCCTTTCCGTCCTCAGATTTTCTTTCTTACTCTTAGTCATCCACCGCGGGACATGCACCTGTGTGTCCCTATTGTTCACCCACTAAGTACTGGACCGTAGAGGCAACTTCCAGGACCTTCTCTTTCTCCATCTGCAAACTGAAGAGGGGAAGTTTGCTTCCCAAGCCTCTGTAACATTTGAGGCCATATATGTGAAAGGTCTTTATCTGGGAGCTACCAACACTAAAGTGTAATAAATATTCACTCTCTACTCTAGATCCTTCTAGTTCTTTCCCTTTTTGTCTTTTTCCATCTCTCTTTTCCCCCCTTCTCTTCTTTCTCTTCCTTCACCTCCCGTCCCCATGCTTTCCTTTTCAGTTTCTCTCTGACAGGCGTCTCGCACGGGCTGCACAGCAGACTTTCTTTCGCGTCACTTGTGAAACACAGCTGTAGATTCCCGATCAGAAAAGACGGTGGACACGGAGTGGGACCCTACTGGACCATTTTACCTGCAAAGCCTAAGAGGAAATAAGAATGAGGGCAATTAAAGGAGAGAAGGCGCTCCCTGTCATCCAGTTTGGAACTTTGATACACCCAGTTCAGAAAACTATGCTCTCCGGGTTCAGATGGTCTTCTAATGTGGGCACCAGCTGCCTGCGGAGGGTCGGGTCAGCAGGCCGAAGAGCAGGAGTAGTGAACAGGTGGCTTCCGTCTAAACCTGCCCGACTGACCAGTCTCATATAAATCCCAGTTCCTAGTGTCTCTTGAAAAATGAGAAAACCTGGCAATACTGGGTCCACATTTCTGCATGGCAACAATTGTCAGGAGATGGGCCGTAGGTGTACTTACTAGAAAGGCGCTTATGTTCTCTACTTTACCCCCATCCCTGCTCCTTCCTACTGTAAACGCTTGGCTGACGTCACTTATTTATGTTACCAGTCTGGTCCCCTGAAAGCATTTGGGTTCCGGAGATCTGTGTTTTCCTTTCCCTAAAGTCTGTCCTGCAGGACTCTGTAGGTAGAGGGTGTATTTTTAAAGATCTTATGTATTTATTTGAGAGAGAGTGTGCGAGCGTGCGTGAGGGGCTGTAGAGGGAGAGGGAGAAGCAGACTCCCTGCTGAGCAGAGAGCTGGAAGGGGGGCTCAATCCCAGGACCCCTGGATTGTGACCTGAGCTGAAGGGAGATGCTTCACTGACTGAGCCACCCAGGCGCCCTTCTAGGCTTCTTTTTCATTGCTGTAAAATATACACAACATGAAAATTGTTCTTTAACCAGTTTTAAGTGTACAATTCGGTGGTATAACATTCACAGTGTTGTGCAACCATAACCACTATATTTCTAAAACTTTTCACTACCCTAAATAGAAAATATGTGCCCATTAAGAGGAACTCGCCATTCCTCCCCATTCACTCAGCTCTGGGAACTCCAGTCTACTTTCTGTCCCCATGAATTTGCCTGTTTTAGGCACCTTCTACAAGTTTAATCACACAATGTCTGTCCTTTGTGTCTGGCTTATTTCACTTAGCACGATGTTCTCAAGGTGTCTCTGTGTGGTAGCAGCTGTCCATACTTCATTCCTTTTTATGGCTGAATAAAATGCCACTGTACGAATACAGCACATTTCGTTTACCCGTTCACCCATCCGCTGACACTGGGTTGCTCTCACTTCTTGACTCTTGCGGCTAGTGTGGCTTTGAGTACAGGTGCACAGGGATCTGTTGGAGTCTCTTTCAATCCCTTAGGGTATATATCTAGGAACGGACTTGTGGATCACATGGCAATTCCAAGGTTTGCTTTTTAAGGAACCACAAACCATTTTCCATGGTGACCACATTGTTTTACATTCCCACCTCTGAACTTTAAACAACCAATCATATTTAACTGGAAGAGAGTTGTATTTACTTCATTGTTCTTCCCCATTTTTCTTAAGAAGTACATGACACCATTGGCTTTTTAGGGCCTCTGGGAGGCTCAGCCGGTTAAGCATCTGCCTTTGGCTCAGGTCATGATCCCAGAGTCCCAGGATCGAGTCCTGCATCGGGCTTCCCACTCAGCAGGGAGTTTCCTTCTCCCTCTGCCTCTGCCCCTCCCCCCGCTCGTGCTCTGTCTCTCTCTCTCAGATAAATAAAGAAATAAAATCTTAAAAAAAAAAAAAAGAAGAAGTACAAGTCACTGTTGGCTTTTCAAAAGACCACTGGAGAGACCTGTTGACCAATCAAAGCGATTTTACTAAGCCTATTACATAAAAATAGATTACTGTATCTTTAAATGTTTTGACAGAGTCCTGGAAAGGGGAAGTCAGTGGATATGCCTGGTCTGGTGACTTTAGGGCAGGTCTTGGAAGCTGAGTCACTGGTTGGCATTGGTAACTCTGGACTGGTGGGCACAATGAAGTGAGTGTCTGGAAGCCGGTCTTCATTAAAAAGCCGTTGGTCTTGATAAGTAAGCTCTTCTAGTTAGCTCATAATCTTATCTTCCAGAAGCAAGTATTTATTTCCTGGAGCAAGTAGATAAAATAGTTTTTGCCATGGGGGCAATATGCCGCATCCCAGTATTGTTTAACAAAGGCACTGGAAATCCTGTTGGTTTCCATCCTCACAGGCGAGGAGGGAAGACTCTGTACTTTCATATCATAGACTCATTGAGTGGAAGTCCCAACAGGAGAAGGAGGGACATAAGGACCATCGGTGAAAGAGCTGGGATGAGCTGTCAGGTGGCAATTGTAAAGCTTCAGGCCAGTTCTCTAAACCTAGATCAGGATGAATTTCTGGACTCTGCTTGAATCCTACCTTGTGAATGCTTTCTATTAATATTGTATAAACCCTATGCCCAATGTTCGCGGTCTTGTCAGCCATGGAGGTAATGGGTCTTACCTCTCCTCTGTCAGAAAACTAACACTCACACGCACGGTCCCTCTCTTGCCCACATCCTCCTAACCTCCACTAAGTCAAAAACTTTCAAAGAGCAATGAGAAAAACTGGGACAGCTTCACAAGACTCTGCATTGTTTAGAAACACAGGACAAAATAGCACATTTGTTCACTTTAATCTGATGGGTAGTGGCGTGAGTTGTTGTTTCAGTCCTTACAATATGTTTTATGTATTGAAATTCCTACATTTTAAAATAATAAAATCAGAATCACATCACAGTTTTTGGCAAAAGGCCCACACAATGATGGGCAAGATTTTGTGTTAAATATGACGTCAAAGTTTACGACAGTCTGTTGAAACAACCAGTGAGAAGTCAAAGAAATTCATCAGAATTCCTTTTGGGAAAGCATTTTGGTTTTTGGAAAAAAGATTTTGATAAGCACCTTGGGCTGGGAGGGTAAGATCCCAAGAACACTACTAAACAGTGATAATAACCTTAGTCAACTGCTTCCTGCTGTGTCTGAATTCTGCTAACAGGAGGCCAGGGGTGCAGCTGAGCTAGGAACTGGTTTTGTGCATGTCAGTTTGAAAGTAGAAATAAGAGGAAAGCAGAATTTCTCCGTATAATAGAAAGAGAAGACCAGGTGAGGTGGGGCATTGCTGGAAGAAGCAGAGAGTGAAAGACAATGCCCAGCCATGGTACATCAAAGGGCAGGTGGAAACGACATAATTAATACTTGCTATACGGTAGAGGATTGTAAAATCTAGGCCAAAGTTTCTCACCTGCAGCACTATTGACATTTTAGGCCACATGCTGGTTTGTTGAGGGGACTGTCCTGTGCAGTGTGGTGGCTTGAGCACCATCCCTGGCCTCTAACCACCAGACACGAGCAGCATCCTCCCCCTTCCATCTGTTGTGACAAACAAAAATGTCTCTGGGCATCGCCACATGTCTCCCTGGGAAGCAAAATCATCCCTGGTTGAGAAACACAGTGGTATATCTTCAGCAAAGTCGACTTCGCTCATGGGGGACGAAAGGCCAACGAGATGAATGTGCTAGTGGGAAACAGGAAGGGACTATCAGCTTATGTCACTGGGACGCTTTATTCCTGGACTACCGTTGTCCACGTGAGCCCAGCCGGCACGCCTGTGAGTTTCTAATCAATAGTCTGACACCTGTTGCAAAGGCAAGATGAAACAGAGTGAGATCTTATGAGGGTTCCTAATTCCTCCCTGCCTCTTGTTAACTTCAAACATTTCTTTATTATAGCATTTTACCTTTTTCCCTCACACCTGCATTTCGGTTTCCTTTGGAGGCTGCAAGCTTTTCTGTTACCATAACTGCCCAACACAGTGTCTAAAAGACACTAAGCCTAAAGTCACACACTGCCTGGCCACACACCTTACGTGGCCTGTGGCTATGTCTTATTTAGCGCTTTTAAACATTGAGAATGTTGACATTAACATAGAGAGTTACAGCTTTTGTGGAATATCATAAGATGGGTCAACAGTAGACCAGCACAGCCACGTTAGCAGGGATCCGTAAGTCTGGGAGCTGAAACCCAGCTTCCTCCTTAGAAGAGGTGCCCACTCAGCACTTTGCAGAGTACCCTCCATCCTCTTGCTATTGCTGCTGCGTCTTATCTTGTCTCTGTTACTGGCCTGGCCCCCGAAGGTATGTGAGTTTTCAACCACTGGTATAAGTGCCCCTAAAACGCTGACAATAGCTGGCCTTTGATTTCACATTAGGTATCCTGATATTGTATGGTAAGGAAAGAAAGAAACGCAGATCATCTTATAGCAGTTTGAAACAAAGCTGAATTTATTCGTTTGCCTGACCAAGGAGAACGACTTCACTCAAGTACAAAATCAGCAGGTTTTTCTGAACAAAAATGGAAAAGGCTAGATATGTATCGAATATGTACTGAGTATAAGTCTGATGGCTCCTGAGACAGATTGTAAATTCCTCTTTGCAATTGGTCATTGCACAAAACAGGAGGAAAATTCTGGAATGGAACCACAACAGACTCTGTAAGGCACAAGTCAGCTTAGAGCCATGTAGATCTGAATGTGCAGGCTGAGGGCCTGTAGAAAATTTTAACAATGATAATGGTAACTATGGTTACAATTTACCAACATTGGGAAATAATAGTAACTTTTTTTTTAAAGTTTATTTATTTATTTGAGAGAGAGTGGGATGTGGAGAGGGGCAGAGGGAGAGGGAGAGAGAATCTCAAGCAGACCCTGCACTGAGCATGGAGCCGACGACGTGCGGCTCAATCCCACCACCCTGAGATCACCACCTGAGTTGAAATCAAGTCAGGCGCTTAACTGACGGAGCCACCCAGGTGCCCCCAAACTATTATTCAGACAGTCAGGTGGCTATCTGAATGACTGAGACAAAAGTTCTCCCAGGGTGTCGTTTGATCTTCAACACTGGTCTTTTCTTTCTGGATTGCTAAGAACTTTAGTGATGTTAGTCGGAGGCCATTCAGTATTTTGGAGTTGGGCTCCTTGACTCCTGCAGCCCCATTCTCTTTTCACACTTCTGGGGAATTTCCCCAGCCCTTGAATTTCCCAAGCACAACACTAGTGCATTGTACCAAGCAGACTCTCCCAGCTCACAGCTCCATGGGGAAATTAGGCCAGGCTGGATATTTCCCGAAACAGGACTTTCATTTTCTCCAGCCAATGTAATAAATCAGTCAATCTCATGCCCATGGACTTTGGACATTAAAATAAGTTATTGCTCTATCAGTGGACCAGCTTTTAGGCACACACATCAAAACAAGCTTCATTCCCCCTGATCAGTAGTTGACAGGAAGACTAATAACCACTTGACATTTTAAGTGAATTCTCAAGGCATGATAAATAGATGGAAATATTAGCCAGTCAGCATGTTTATAAAGTACTCATCTCCTGTGAATCTAGTAATGTGACAGTCTTTCTGATTTGGTTTACTAGATTATTACACCATCTTTTCCTAAAGAAAGAGAGAAAAGGAAACCCTCTAAGATGTTTTAAGTATGATAGCATTAAAGGGAATGAAATTTGGTATGTTTGGATTGTTTGTGGCTTCTAGTTACTTGTTAAATGTTTTAAAATTTCTGTTCTTAATATTAAAATTTCTGTTCTTAACTCATTTAATTTTTTTTATTGTGGTAAAATATACATAACATAAAATTTTCCATTTTTACTATTTGTAAGTGTATAGTTCAGTACTCTATTTCTTTTTAAAACTGTTACTTTGCTAATAAAAAATTTTGGAAGACTAATTCATTTAGGTCTAGTTTCACCTCTGTAAATGGGGACCCAATCTATGCCAGCAAAAACCCTGTGCCCCAATTCTTTCCCCCTCAAAAGCCTCTGAAATTAAAGAGGTAAGACCATGGTTAAGTACAGATTCCACTGTTTGTAAGAAACGGAACTCCAGGGGCTCCTGGAGGGTGCCATCTGTTAAGCATCTGACTCTTGGTTTCAGCTCAGGTCATGATGCCAGGGTCGTGAGATGGAGCCCTCCCCCCCCCCATTGGGCTCTGTGCTCAGTGGGGAGTCTGCTTGAAATTCTCTCTCCCTCTGTCACTGTCCCTCCCCCCATTCTAAAATAAATTAATAAATCTTAAAAAAAACCATCAGAACTTCAGTTATTCTTCTCTTTTCAAATCCAAAATGGGGTGGTTAGGTTAAGTAGAAAAAATAAGATATTATATTAAGATTTGGTGAGATGAAAAACGCTAAACTCAAGTGAAGAAGCCATGCCCAAAGAGTTTATCAACCATTGGTTGATAAGTTTCAATCTATTTTATTTGTATGGTTTCTAAAAATCACAAGGAATGAAAAATAAAACATGTAAAGCAGCAGTAAAATTTGAGTAAACAAGTGTTCTTTACTTACCTTAAATTGATTACTCTTTTAAAAATATAAGCAGAAATAGGAGTGCCTGGCCATCTCAGTCAGTACAACATGCAACTCTTGATTATGGGGCCGGGAGTTTGAGCCTCAGGTTCGGGGTAGAGCTTACCTAAAAAAA
>NC_048219.1:184307919-184371379 GCF_002007445.2 Ailuropoda melanoleuca
TATATATATATATATATATATACACACACACACAAATGTATATATATATATATATACACACATATGTATGTATATATATTCAGAAATAAGATTGGATGTGTATTTTGAACTTTTTTGTCTTCTCATAAAGCAAAGAAAATAATTTGCTTCAAATGTATTTTAGGCATTATATAGGCCAGGTATTCCCAGATAGTGACGTAAAGACCACTGGTAAGGAGTTGTTGACTGACCCCACCGTCAATCATTGGAAACCTGCAAACCAAATCCCCTTCCGGCAAGGTCCCAGTACCCACCCAAGTCCCATAATAAAAGAGAAGTTTTTCATTTTTCTCAGTGGGAGTGCTGCTATGGCATTTGCTCCGGATCTATAAAATATTTCATTTCACTTCAGTTCCAGCTCTTCATGGTCCTCAAAATTAATCTTCATCAATATAGGATTATTTTTATGATGCAATCATTCAGTTCATTCACCTTCCTGTGTGGTATCATTTTATAAATGAGGAAACTGGAACTATTAAAAGGAGAGAAAAATCCCCGTAACCACACAAAATATCATTCCCTAACGAAAGCCCTTATTTTCATCTTACATTTCGGTGGCCTTTTTCTTCAAGGGGATAAATCAGATTTAAATTGATTGTACCCAGGGTGTTATTTACCAAAGCTCTTTGCCTGCAATCCCAGAAGCTGCCACCAGGTGGTGGTGAGCCAATTTGGATACATAGACTCTTCCCAGGGAGGTGTGAGGGTCTGGCAAAGCTCCAGAGTTTTTTGCTTCAAAAAAAGGAGCGAGGGGGTGCCTGGGTGGCTCAGTCATTAAGCGTCTGCCTTTGGCTCAGGGCATGATCCCAGAGCCGGCTGGGAGCCAGCTTCTTCCTCTCCCACTCCCCCTGCTTGTGTTCTCTCTCCTGCTGGCTGTCTCTCTGTCAAATAAATAAATAAAAACTTAAAAAAAGAAAAAAAAAAAGAGGAGAGAGAAGAGGAGAGGGAGAGGAGAGAAGGGAAGAGATCAAACCAAAACAAAAAAATATCAGGACATCATTATAAATTAACAAAATGCATCTGTTGGTAAGTATTTCATAAACTGAGTTGCTAGGGGCCAACTTCCTCCTCCCTCCCCGCCCTGTCCTCCCCTTCTTGTCTGCTCCTGGAGTCCACTGGCAGCTTCGGTGGACAGTTTCTAGCACACCAACGAGCTCCCACCTCAGGGAGGGGGGCACCCTCTGCTTTTCTTTCAGGAGTTTCTCTCTAGCACAAAAAGGCTTTGCTGTCAGTTCTGTTTACGTGCTCAGAGGGAGGCCTGGAAGACTCAGGAACTTGAGATCAGGGGCAGCCCTCAACTGAGGAGGGCAGGGAGCCAGTGGATACACACCCAGCTTCCCCTCTCAGTGGGGCCCTTCTGAGAAGCTTCCATGTGACTCCTCAGAGGGTCCCCAGGGGAAAGCTGCTCATTTCCATGCCATGTATTTATGGGCCGTTCTGTCTTTCCTGCTCCCTCCCCGGTACTTACTGAGATCACCTCCCCAAGAAAGTACTTGCCCTAAGTTGTCTCAGGGTCTGCTTTGAGGGCACCTGAACTAGGACACTCATACAGTTGAGCTCTGGTAGCCTGTCAGTCTTATTAGCTACTATTTTCATATTAGGATTCAGGCATTAGAGATCATACCCGGACCGGTTTGCACAGACACACCGAATTAGTCTTGTTTTTGACCCTGTGAGCTGTAGTCTGGCAAAACCACAGCTCTACAAGCTGACATCCAAATGTTATTGACTTGCTAATTGCAATTCTCCATTGAGCTTCGCCTCTCTATGTATTTGAAGCTGTTGGATTTCTTAGAAACCTCTTTCTTGCCTGGTCTCATTATGGCTAAAAACAAGAAAAAAGAGAGTAAATTACACATATATCACAGTGGCCATTATACTATTCTATGTTTATAATTTGGCTTTTTACCTATGATTTTCCCTTTTAAACTACTGGGGGTTTTTGTCTTTTGTTTTCTCCTAAATGAACTTTATTTCTTAGAGCAGTTTCAGGTTCACAGCAAAATTGAGCAGAAAGTACAGGAGATTCCCATGTACCCCCTAATCCCCCCCTCCTTAGGCATGGCCTCCCCCACTATCAATGCCCCCACTGTCAGTACTGTATTTATTTATTTATTTATTAAGATTTTATTTATTTGACAGAGAGAGAGAGAGAGAGCAAGGGAGAAGCAGACTCCCTGCTGAACAGGGAGCTTCACATGGCGCTCGATGCCCAGGACCCCGGGATCGTGACCCGAGCCGAAGGCAGACCCTTAACCAACTGAACCACCCAGGTGCCCAGTACTGTTTTTAAATTAGATATTTTTTGTCTTTTTGAAACATAAAACCATTTTAACATCAGACAGATTTTAAAAGTAGTAATATGGTGATTCACTAACACTGATTCTGTCTTCAAGCTCTTCATGCTTTTCCATTCTCGGCCCACACTCCTCATAGGAAGGCCAGCGGAAAGATCCACAGGGCTCAGCGCTCTGGCACTCAGAAGGGTCAGGGGATTTCTCACCAGCAGAGAGTGGAGGAAGGTTGATTTTCATCAAGCCTAAGCGATAAGAAAATGACAGCCTTCTGTCTGAGTTAGTAAAGACAAATCACGTAAAAGCAAAACTGAAGTAAAAATTTAAAGAAAAATTCAAGTTTTCACTAAATCTTGGAGCCCTGTTAACAATGAATGTGGCAACTTGCTTCAAGCAGTAGTTCCTGTGTGAAAGGCAGAGAAGTTACCAGAAAGCATGTGGAGATGAACAGTGTTTAGGTTTGTCTCCACACTTAGGATTGAAGGCTCCCGGGTTTTCTATTAGTAAGAAGCAGCTGCTGCTTCTGTCCAGGCCATGATGTTACAGGGAACTCACCAAACCCTCACTGGTTACCTGCTGCATGCAAGGCCCCGAGGGACACACACTTCGGGGACGGGGGCGGCGGTGTCCACACTTCAGTGACATATTTGTGAAAGGTGTTCTGCTGGATGTTTTCACGGCTTCTCATTTACTTCTCATCGGAGTCAGGTAACAAGGAGTTTCCCCTGTTTTACAGTTGAGGAAATCGAGGGCCAGAAAGGTAAACAGCTGGCCTAAAATCATGACTTTAACTTCAATAGGCAGAAATTAATTTGCACCTGGATCCATTTGACATCAAAGCCTTTTTTTTCTCTCTCTCTCTCATTCCAGCTCACCACACCACCTCTGTAACAAAGAAATGACTTTGCCACCATGTTTTCTGGGTAGGATCCTATATCTCATATTTATTTAAAGACATATGTACAGGGTGGGAGGCATCAGGCTGGCTCAGTGGGAAGAGCGTGTGACTCTTGATCTCAGGGTCGTGAGTTCAAGTCCCAGGTTGGGTGTGGAGTCTACTTAAAAAAAAAAAATGTTTCTTGGGCTCCGGCCTCCAGCCTGTCCTTTCCCCTACCCCTTGCTGCAACACACAGAATCCACCAGGGCCCCAAGGACACTTAAAACCGATGTAGTTTGACTTGAGATGGGCTGTAAAATACACATAGGATTTTGAAAACTTGCTAAGAAAAAGATAACATTTCATTCATGGAGTTGTTCTATCGATCATCTGTTGAAGTAATATTATGGCCATATGAGGTAAAATACAATATTCATTAAAATTAATGTCATCTCTTTCTTCGTACCCATCTAATGTGGCTACGGAGAATTTCAATTACCCACGAAGCTCCCATTCTGTCTCTAAAGGACAGCTCAGCAGCCCAGGCTTTAACTTAGATCTCTTCTTTGTTGCCCTCTTCATAGATTAAGTTGCTATTACTGGAAGTTTAAGGAGGATTTGTGGAAGGAGGGCTGACAGCTTCTCGGGGCGCCTGGGCATTAGAGGGGATCCTAATACCGCGCACTTAACACAGCTAATCTGCTTTAGCGGGAAATGAGCGGCCTTGGTCATTAACAGTCTTAAGCCCTTTAGGGAGCTTGGCCTTCCGAAGCACTACTTGTCTTCTTGGATTATATCTTATGGAATTTTTAAAAAGGACATGGAACTTTACATCAAAAACTAGGGATGTACTGTATGGTGACTAACATAATATAATAAAAAAATATTAAAAAAATAAAACAAGTGTGTACATCTTGCAAAAAATAAAAAATAAGAAAATGAAAAGGATGGGGACGAAATAGTCAAGGAACAAAACAGACCTATTTTCACTCTGTTTTGTCAAATGACAGGCCAAGTTTGAGGTTTCTAAATTTGTCCTGAGTTTACCTGAGTGGTGAGCTGAGAGCTCCCCCATTGTTTGCTTCCTCTTAGAAAGAAAATGCCTATAATGACTGTAGTCCCCTGTTCATGGGAGAGCTGAAAGGGATGGAAAAGTACGTTAGCTTTGGAGAGGCAAAGAGACAGAACGAAACCCTGCAGGGAATATCCCATTACCCCCTCCAGCTGGGAAAAAGACCGGCTGGCCCAAGATGGGATTTCAACCCTGTGGTTAAGTAAGCAAACAATCTAACCATGTCATAGAATAATAATAACACGAAAGGGGAGAGAGAAATCCAGGTCAACTCCATATGCAGCAGCTGGAGGCCCAGAGGCCCAGGGAGCCGGGGCTGGTTGAGGTCACTTAACATCACCACAGGATGGGTCCTACCTCTGCAGGTAGTGGGGCTGCGAAGAACTTCACCTGTAATCCGGTTCAGGGTCCCGCTGCTGTGTGCATTAGAATCACCTGGGGATTGTGGAAAGTCCCTATGCATAAGGCCCCTTCTCTTCTGCCTCTTGACTTTGCACTTTGCTCTTCCTGAATTCCCAGTCCTCCACCATTCCTACATCTCCTGGCTTTGCCTTGCTCCGAAATGTCCCTTCTACAGATCCCTGCAAGGGCTGTCTCCCTCTCGTATGACCTTCCCCTGCCGTGCAGCGCTTCCCGAGAGAGAGGCCTGCCTGGCCACCTGCGGCAGCCCCCCATGTCATCATCACATCACTGTTTTTCTTCCAGGGATCTGCTGAAACACTCCCACCAGCTCCAGGCCCACTGAAGGGGATCAGTACGTAGGTATCTGTGGCCTGGGGGAAAGGGGAACAGACTCTCAGCAGCGACATTCTCCTGGACATTGTCTCTTCGAACGGTATAATTTCAAGGGAAATACACTTCCAATTATGTACATTGGAGAAAATATTATTTAATTTTGAGAAATGTATTTTCCATTTCGACTCTTCCGAATCACATCTGTTGCATCATGTGAGGCTCATCTGAGTGGACGATTTGCAGATACATCGGCTCCAAGATAGACTCCTGGGCTATTGAAAGGGACATTTTACCCATGATCCGAAAATGGACTGTGATCGGGTAATAGAGTGTGATCGGCATCAGAGTATCCCATGACCGCATGGAAACATTGGCTTCCAATGAAGATCAAATTACAATTGCAGTTCTTGCAATCGAAAGGATTAGCAATGTGGTAATTAAAGAAAAAGCTTTCCAGCTGAAGAGTACTAGTACATAAAGCAACACAGGTGGCAGATACAAGATCATGGCATTCGATATATTTGTGCGTCCCCATATTCATGAATTCTGTAAACCGGTATAAAGTGATCCCATAAATACTCCGAGGTCACAGCCAGTTCTCAAATGCATTAATGGAAAGCTGCCATTTCCCACTGAAATCTGCACTCAACTTTAGCACTTTCGACTTGCAGGGTTTAAAGCCTGATTTTTCAAAAGCATTGTTCCTAGAGGAACAGCAACGCTAAAACTTGTTGTTACAAATGCAACATGTCAGCCTCTGTGCCCCAGTCCTACAGACTCCAAACCTGCATGCTAACAAGATTCCCAGGGAATTCACACACACACACACACACACAGAATTTGAGAAGCATTGGTCTAGCATCAGATTCTAGACTAGTTTGCACCTGGGGCTGGGGTGTGGGGTGCAACTTTACTTCCCAAGGACATTCATCAAAGACTAGAGCCATTTTTGATTGCCACGTGTGGGGGTGGGGAGGAGGCGGGGACGTTACTGGCAGCTCGCGGGTAGAGGCCGGGGTTGATGCTCATCACAGGACTGTCCTCCGCACCGAAAAAGAATGATCCAGTACAGGGGCACCTGGGTGGCTCAGTTGGTTAAGTGTCTGCCTGCAGCTCAGGTCATGGTCCTGGAGGCCCGGAATCGAGCCCGCATCGGGCTCCCCGCTCATCGGGCAGTCTGCTTCTCCCTCTGCCCCTCACCCAACTCTCATGCTCTCTCTCTCTCTCTCAAATAAGTAAATAAAATCTTAAAAAAAAAAAAAAGAATGATCTAGCACAGAAAGTCAATAGACTCAAGAATTTAAAATGGTAACATCATTATGTGTAATAAAGCAAACTGTAGCTTACAAACATTGGTCAATTAAGAACTCACCACCAGATTCCACCTATCAGAAACTTGAAAGATGAAATTATTTAAAAATCAATAATTCAGTAGTCATGTGCATAATAGATTTGTGGCCCAAACAAAAAACAGAAGCCAAGGGTTTCATGGGAAAGATATTTTAAAATAAGTTAAACCCACCATCATCAACCTCGCTGTTCCCGTCTCCCTTCTGCACCTTGTTCTAATCACAAGTTTGCTTCCTGCTTCCTTCAAACGCTCCAGGTTCTCAGGCAGTGCTCTTTCCCCTCTCCCGTGTCTGCCACAGCCCTCCCCCTCCTAACCCTAAAATGTCAGCAGGCACTGCGTCCTCTGGGCTCCCCCTCTCCCAGTTCCTCTCCCAGCCTCCAGGACCACCCCCCTGATGCACTCAGTCTAGACTGCCCATGTCTGGCTATACTTACCCCAGTTCACTAGGGCCTGAGTCCCAGCCCCAGACATTTTCTGGGCGTTGCTCTGGGTGTGGCCTGGGCATGGGTCGTTTCCAAGCTCCTCAGCTGGGGTTGAAAACCACTGTTTCCAGATATAGGTCAATCTCCTTAACTCAGGGGGAGTCTGAGGCCATCCTGCCCAAGCTTCCCTTTCAGGCTTATTGCCCTTCCTCCATATCTTCACCTCTTCACTTTCTATCCATGTTCCCCAATATGCCATGCACTTTTTAAAAAAAGCGATTTTTCCTTTTTAAAAAATGTGACAGTCTATTTGTACAGGTTGGAAAAGACAGCGCATGATGAAGATGAAATTGACATACCTCTAATTCCAGAACTAAGAGGTAACCAGTGTCGAATTTCTGTATGTCCTACCAGTATTGCCATGGGCATAGGCACACACAGGGCCAACTCTGTCCTGTAACTGTGCCTTGGTTCGTACAGGTCCTTCTGCCTGGAAGACCCTTCCTCCTCTTCCATACCTTAGCCTCCCAGCAAACTGCTACAAACCCCCCAGTGCCCGTCACATACAAGTGCTTCTCTTCTACAAAGTCTTTCTGGACCAATGTCCAGCTGGATGGAATGTCTTGTCCCACATCACTGTTCCCAGCTCCATACTTCCTTCATGGCGCTTATCGCCTGGGGGTTGGGAACTAGGTCTATGTCTGCTGCTCACTTTCCACTTCGAGACTGTGAGATCTCTGAGTGTGGGAAGTCATGACTTTCTTTTATGTATTACTTCTGCTTGTTTGTATTTTAATCTCTGATGCATAGCACAGAGGAAGGGGAATTTACTAAATGTTTATGGAATGGATGGATTTGCCTCCATAATTAGAGAACAAGGTATATATGTCCCTTGGTGGACCCATTCTGGACCGTAGCATTTAACAATTGGTGATGATCTGTTTTTGTTGTCTTTTTAAAATTTGGCTTTATTCCTTTCTGTGCTTAATTCTATTCACGGTTCTTTGATCTTGGGTGACTAAACAATTCTACTTTAACTGAAGTCAAAACGATGGAGAACAACCATAATGAGTTTTTCTTTTTTATTCATGTTTTGTAGAATTGGGCTATGTGGGAAAGGGGTGGATGGAGCGAAGTGGCACAAAACTAGTTGCTTTGACCTTATCAACAAGGAGAACATATAGCCATGGCCTTGGCCGTATCAACAAGGAGAACATAAAGCCATGGTTTTCCCAAGCCCCAAAGATGACATTTGAACTGATAATGTTGTAATAAGTCTACTTGGTTTTACCTAGCAGTGATACCAGACTATGCTTTAGTTTTAAAGATGCTCCAAAATTCACAGCAGAAGTACTGCAGAGGAAGGATAAGAAGACTTCCAAGTTTTCATTTAATAGTTAACTTTGCTCAAGAGAGCCACAGATATACATGCATTTTCCTATTTCTTACCTGGAGCACAAGGATGCTGAATAGTGATAGCAAAAACCAGCAATTCTACATACAAAATATTTAATATTTTAAAGAAAATATTAAATCTACCGAAATTATATTCTTTTTTTTTTTTTAAAGGCAATGGTAAAATACCAGGAAGTAAAATAGGTAATTGAAAGATTCAGAAGAGAAAACAAATGCTGAATTCTGAGCCAGGCAATGTCCTTACATGAACCGTTTATTATTATTGACAATTAAGATTACAAGACTGTCCTCTAAATCCTTCCTACCAGCTACCATTCCATCTTATTATCATCAAACTCTTCAATCCTTGCATTAGTACCGCTTTCAATTGTGTACTAGCAATTTGTTGGCTCCTAGGGGGACTCAGATGTAAAAAAAACCAATGAGCCGTTTCAATTACATTTCAACAAAAATGGGACAAGTTGCTGTTTGCGTCTCCTTCCCAGCCAAATTCCAAGGGACAATTTGAGGATGGGATTCGAATTTGGGCTAAAGCTGATTTCATTGTCCTGTTTGGCCGGGCCTTTTGATTCTATGCTAGGGGAGGGCTGCCCCTGGGCCTAGGTGGCTTCTAGAAGTTTTTAGGAACACAGCTTTGGGGGCAGATGCCTTCAGTAGGACCCTCAGTCAGTGATTTCACTTATCTGAGCCTCAGGTTTTTTTCAATAAAAAAAGACAGAATAATATAAGTACAAGCCCATTCCTAAGGATGTTTTGGGATTAAATGAGGTATTACATAAAAACATTCGGCACAATGTTTGTACATAGGATGGTCTCAATAATGGTCATAATTATGATAGTTCCATATCATATCCACCATAATATATTAGTAAAAGTCCTGAATATTCTGAGGCAGGTCTGAATCTTTCCAGGGTTCCATTGGATCCCCTGGAGAAGCCACAGGCTTGCCCACAGTAGACCTGGTTGACCATCCTCATGTCTGGACTAGGAGTTCTAGAGAAACTCAATAATGGAAAACAAAAGATTAAAGGAAGCTCTCTTTTTTTTTTTTTTTTTTTAAATCAGATCTCTGGAAGTAAGTAATGGGATGTCACTCTCTATCAACAATAACCTTCCTTAAGATTCTAGATGATATTCTGAAATTCCTTGGAATGAATTTTCCTAGATCTTTAATTTTAAGGACCTTCAATTAATAAATTTCTATGTTTTTAATTGAGTCTGATTGACTGAAGGTTTGGTTGGGAATATTGGTTCTAATGCTGAAAAAGAGACTCTCAAAATATTGGTGATTAAATAAGACAAAATGTCATTTCTCTCTCACATAAAAATCAGGATATATAGTCCATGACTGGCATGGTGGCTCCATAGTCATCAGGAACTGGGCTCCTTCTACCTTGTTGCTCTACTGTTGGTAATGGGAGCCTTCCAATCCATGGCCCAAGATGGCTGCTCCAGCTCCAGCGACCCCCGCCAGTGGGAGAGAGATAGAAAACACAGCAATAACTCTTTCCTTTAAGGGCAAAACTGGAAAGCTTCGCAAGTCACTTTTACTGTATCTCTCTGTTCTGAAATTAGTCACATCTCCATACCTACCTAAGAATACTGGGTGATATCATCTTGATTTGGCCTGGCCATGTGCCCAAGTGAAAAATGGAGATTCAGTTAGTATGTGAGAAAAGAGCACAAGCAGGGGAGGATAACCAAGAATCTTTGTCACACTCACTGTCTATACCAGCCTGTTGCTTTCAGAGACAAACGGGGATTGTCGCAGCTGAAGGAGGAGCAGAACCGCTCAAAGGCCTTCAGCTATTCTTTCCTTTTTTTTTTTTTTTTAAGATTTTATTTATTTATTTAACAGAGCTAGAGACAGCCAGCGAGAGAGGGAACACAAGCAGGGGGGAGTGGGAGAGGAAGAAGCAGGCTCATAGTGGAGGAGCCTGATGTGGGGCTCGATCCCATAACGCCGGGATCACGACCTGAGCCGAAGGCAGACGCTTAACGACTGCACCACGCAGGCGCCCCTCAGCTATTCTTTCCTGATCGTATTTCCCACATTCAGAAAATTCTCTTCTGGGTGAAAAATAAAAGCCATGCCAGTTACTAAACTTTCTGTCTATGTTACTAAGGGAATTTTTCTGCACTGAACTTTAAAAAAGAAACAACGGGGGCGCCTGGACGGCTCATTGGTTAAATGTCTGCCTTCAGCTCAGGTCATGATCCCAGGGTCCACGTTGGGCTCCCTGCTCAGCGGGGAGCCTGCTTCTCCCTCTGCCTCTGCAGCTCCCCGCACTTGTGCTCTCTCTCTCTTTCTCAAATAAATAAATAAATTCTTAAAAAGAAAAAAAGAAAAGAGGAAAGAAAAAAGTGATTATAAAGGTAAAATACAGGAAAAAAATTTTAAGATAAAAACAAAAACTCCTCTATAGTTTTATCCATCTACAATAATAACTGTTAGCACTTTGGTGGACACTTTTCATATTAATTCATATTATTTCTCTTTATAGATGAGAATTTTAACATAAAAGTGAGATCGTGCTGTACAAACTAGTTTAAAACTTAATTTTTCAGACTTAATCAGTTACTAATACCTTTTCTTCCCATTAGCAATTCTATAGCATCATTTTTCCTCTGTTTTATTTTTTAAAGTACTTTTCACATAAAATAAAATTGGCCAACTGTAAATGTGAAGTTTGATGACTTTGGGTAATTGTGTACAGTCTTAAAATTATGACCTTGCAAAAGAAATAGGACAGTTCCTCACCTTAGAAAGTTCTCGGCTCTGGTTCCTAAGCATTCATTCCCTCTTCTTACGCCGGGTGCCTACACCCCCTGGGACATATGCTGATGTGATGGTTTTCGCACCATGTAAATGTCTGTTATCCTTCTGTATTTCTATGCCATAATTCATTTATCCAATACTGTTCTTAGATTTAAAAAATTATTTTTAATTTTTATAATACAGACACGAGAGGTAGGTTTTTGCCTTCATCAATAATACATTTCTCATGATAAATTTCTATACGTGGAGCTACCTAAGCGATAAAATGATATGCAGACTTTTAAGGCTTTGGGGAAGGTGAGACATCCAAATTGCTCCCCCCGGGGTTCTGGTACCAGTAACGTATGTGAGGGGTCGTTTCCCTACATCCTCGATGGATCAGTTTGATTGGTGAACTAAGCTTCTCATCTTGATTTGCATTTTTAATAACATGAGTAAGGCATCTTTTCTCTCTATGTGTATGGATCACACCGTTTACCTACTTCACCTAAAAGTTTTCTGTGGTTCAGGCTAGGGGCAGATTCACATGAAAAAGAACCATTCCCATTCCTGCATCACAAGTCAGGATCCAAAAGTAACAAAAGATAAATTTCATTATCTTGTCTCATCTGTGAAGAGCATGGAAGGAAATCCAATCTACAACCATGTTGCCGAGCCGCACAGCCCTTCCTCCAACTCTTCAGTTCTCTGGCCCTGCTTCCATCATATCCCAGGCTGCTAAGACTCAGCCCTGAGGGTGTCCTTCTCTCTACCCACCGACCTCCCTCCCTGCACTGGCTTCTCTTGTAGGTGGAGTTGGCCTCCCTTTCAGCCTCCCAAACCTCTCACCACCGCTTGGCTAGAGGAGCAAGGGAACAAACGAAGATGAGATCTCCCTATGGGCAGAGTCCCAAATGGACCAGCATCCTTTGGGTTACTTGCCTCACCCCCACCCCCACCCTGCTTACTGACGGACAGTTGTTTCCACAGAGAAGGCGTAGTTGAGAAGTATCTGTGCTTTAATTTTAATTTTCCCTTCTCTTCCTGCCCACCCCCCGTCTTTCATTCTATCCCCAAGGACACACTCATCGCTTACCTACCCTCCACCGCACTTAGCTTTCCCTCTTCCCTAAAAAAAAAAAAAAAAAAAAAATCTCTGGTGGACTGGATGTGCCAGATTTGGAAAGGTGGACTTTCAAAAACCCTGCCAGGGCTGATGCAAGTTTGCCCCACCTGCGAGAAAATTGGAACAAATTTTGGCATTTTCACTTATGCCAAAATCATGATGGATGTGAAGTCCCACACCAGCCTGTACAAATACAAGAATCCCATTTACCATCCAGTTATTTCTGTGAGTCCCAAATCCGCATCCAAACGTGTGCCCCTAGGCCACACTCTGGGTGGCCGTCACTGCAGCGTCCCTGCGCCATGCCTCTTCTCCAGCTTCTCAAAGCCCGCTGCCCAAGAGTGTGCAGAAAAGAGCCTTGACCCCTGCTCTGACCTGGACCCTTGCAGAGGTCCTTGTCATGCCCAAGGCCATGCAGATGTGGGAAGAGTGGCCCTCTCCACTGCACTGTGTCTCTGGCTACCACCTGTGACGCCAAGCAGCCCAGCCCACGCTCCGAATATCTAAGAGTCATTCTTAAGACTCTCATCTGTTCCTGGCTCTCACTTCTCTGACCAGAGGCTTCAGGCCCAGGCCAGGCAGCTGGGAGAGAAGCAGAGTCAGGCCTGGTGCTTTTCCCCATTATCCTTGGAATCCTTCTTTGCAGGACCTCAGTTCCTTATCCCCTAAACACAGTCCTGAGAGGGATGAAGGCATTCATCCCTGTGTGAACGGGGACTCAGCTCTCCTTCACTCTGCAGTGGGGGCCCAACCCTTCTTTGTGCCAGGCCCCTTAGTCAGTCTGGTGAAGCCGGTGGATAACTTCTCAGAAAACCATTTTTTTGATGCATAGAGTAAAATATATAAGATCACAAAAGAAACCAACTACACTAACATAATTATAAATATATTTTAAAAAGCAAATTGGTGTAAAGAACTACACATACCTTTTACTGCATGAGATAACAAGACCTTGCACTGGGCTGTTACTGTCATTTCAAAGTGATGAAGGTAAGGGGTATCTAGTGGCATCTGCAGCTTTAATTTGGTGTGAAAATGACAGACACTGCTAACCCTGCTTTGATTTGTTGTCTCCATAACATTTGAAAAGTAATATAAATTACAGTTAGAAGTTACTGCAAATACGGATGGTATTTTTTCCCATTTCAGTTGAAGCCCCCCATACTATGTGAAGAGAACCCCCAAATTTCTTCCCTGTTCCCTTCCAAGATTCCCCAAGCGCTGCTCTCCAGTCAAATGCCTCAAAGCTGACAATTCTGAAGGTACTTAGGTGTGAGTGTGGACAGAGTTGTAAATTATTCTCAGTGTTGTACGTTCTTTCCATCCTTTCCATTAAATATCACAGACTGGTCTCTGTGTTTTGGGGGGATTGGGGAAGGTTTGGGGTGCCTGTTTGCAGCAAAGACTCCTGATGGAGAAGAGTGCTGACCACCCTCCCCCCGCCCCCACTGATACCAGACAGGTGGGGGCAGCAGCTGGGGGCAGTGGTTAGGGAGGCTACTGGGGGACAGGAGGTGGGGGACGCTGTGCCAGCTAAATGTCACATTTGTGACATTTCACAAATGTCATCAGCCAGGTGGCATGAAGAGGAAAGAAAGAGTGTGAGAGATTTGCTTCTGGGCACAGGGGATGTAAATACAGAAGTGCTGGGGGACCATTCAGAGGGGGTCAATTTTCTGTCCATAGATAAACAGGAGTTCCTACCAGCATGGAAAGGGAGCCCCAATATACGAAAGGTGGCTATAGCCCTAGGGTGATGAGATTATAGTTTCTGTTTTCTTCTTATAAGTGATCCTTATAAGTCTAAAGTTAAATTTTCTATAATGGTTACATTTGTAATAAAACAGAGAAAGTAATAAAGGCTACTTTTTACATGTTATCCAAAATGTCTGTGTTTCTTTTTTACCATTGAAAGGCAGAATGGGGTAATAGAATGAGGCCAAGTAACAAAATTGAAAATCTAAGATTCTTGGGCCAAGTCTGACTTGCTCTGGGACCTTGGGCAATCACTTACTGTAAAATGAGGTGTATTACATTGTTAGGGCTCCCATGACAAAATACCACAGACTGAGTGAATTCAACAGAAATTTATCTCTGTTCTGGAATCTAGAAGGCCAAGAGCAAAGCGGTGGCGGTTCAGGTTTCTCCTGAGGCCTCTCTCCTTGGCTTCCAGACGGCCATCTTCTCCCTGTGTCCCCACATGGCCTTTTCTCTGTGTGCCCACATCCCCGCTGTTTCTTCTCCTTCTGCGTGCTGTGTGTGTCCTGATTTCCTCTTCTCACAAGGACACGAATCAGATTGGATTAAGGCCACCCTAATGACCTCATTACCTGAGTTACCTCTTTAAAGGCCCTATCTTTAAACCCAGTTGTATTTTGAGGGACTAGGGTTTGGAACTTCAACGTATGAGTTGGGGCAAGGGGACACAACTTAGCCCAAACTCATGGGGCTTATATTTGTTTTCTCGTCTCTTGGTATTGTTGAGAGGATAGACCCTGGGAATACTGTAAGGCGTTAAGCTATACAATTGTAAAGATCAAAGCACTAGGAACGGAGGATATTACACCTGTGAAGTCACTGTTCTTTCCCCCTGTGACCAGAGGTCTCCACAAGCAATAATTTGCTCTCCATCACAGCTACCTGACAATTGGCTGGCTACCTGATTGGCTGTCAGCCTCCCCAGTATAGACTTGAGAGGGAACCTGGCCAAATACGCCCAACCAATTGTCCCTCCTCCTGCCCACTTCATTTGGACACCATGTTTCCCCTCAAGTCATTCTACCATCCCAGAAATCATGATTAAAAAGAGTTCATCTCGACATTCCCACCCAATGACTTTTGAGCCAGTGTTTTGGTTACACCATGAGTTAGGGAAGAGACTCCACTGGCTCAAAAAATGGAAATCTGTGATTAGCTAACCGAGTGAGGCAGGAAGTGGGGCCCGAGACACTTAGAGAGTGATCTGCACACAGGCCCTGAGAGCAGCCGAGATGGCCACTTCCGCCACTAGCCGAGATGGCCACCTCCCAAACCCTCTACAGTTGTTGAGGCAAGGCAGGGGTAGGCAAGGTAGGAAGAAAGGGCAGAATAAGCACTGGGTTTTTTAGGTAAAAGTCTAACCCGTTGGTATTAACAACTCTCATAAACAAAGGCTCACAGGCCAGTGGAGATTTGACTTGACCCACGTTTAGACAAACAGGTGTGTGCCCCCTCTATGCAGATTCTGCCTCTTTTTCTTGCTCCAGCCAGAGGACCCTTGTGAGCGTGTGAGCGCGCATGTGCGTGCGTGTGTGTGTGTGTGTGTGTGTGTGTATGTGTGTATACTCCCATGTACCCCTGGGAGTGGGGGAGGGGACAGGAACCTGACTTCAAGAACAAGAAAAAAATGGACATACAACTGATGGTATCGACCACCTGCAAAGTGACCGTGTTCACAGGTGGTTTGAAAATTCATTCCAAGTCTCCATAAAGAGGCTCATTAATTCTTTTAACAAGCTTAGCTGTGTTCCTTCACTGTTTCCGGCCCCTGGACCCTGGGGATGCCGAGATCAATGAATTACAGTCCGAGGCCCCAGGAGCCTCAACGTCTAGAAGGATAGACACTCGAACCGTCCCATTGTGCCCAGTTCCTGTCAGCAGTTGAGCTATCCTTCCGCACACATTCCATGCCTGAAACTTAAGTGGGATCCTGACTCTGGCTCGCCGTAAACAGCAGAGCCCATTATTATCCAACCTCTTCTTGCCCCAGACCCTGCCTGGGGTTTCTCGGGATTGTTCTAACCACGTGCCTCACTGCTCAGTGCCCCCTTGCCCTTCACCTCTTCCGTGGGTTTCATGCGGAATCTGGTCTTCCTGGTTACAGCATCTTGCCTTGGGCTCTGTTGCAGAAAGACGTATGATCCTTCCCCAAATCCTTCTGTTGAAATCCCAGCCCCCAGGACCTCAGAATGTAACCACATTTGAACATCAAGCCTTTAAAGAGGTGATAACACAAAAATGAAGCTTTGGGGGAAGCTCTTCAAGAGATTTCTTTAAAGCCGTGAGGCAATATTGCTATGATTCTCTCAGGATAGACTTTGGTTTTCTCTGGTCTTTATTCTCAGTCTCAGTGGCAACAAAATAGTAGATCGAAATACACGCCCCTGCTAGAAATTTCCCAGTGAAATATAACTCCTCTCGAAACGAGAACCAGGAATGATGCTTATGTCATCAAAGCAGCGATTGCTTTTGCAGAAAATACAAGAGCGTGATCTGAAGAAATGCTGATCTGCTCTCAGGGGGAAAGTTGCAGGTTCAGCACCGTCTGTTTATTTAAAGGAAAGTTCCCTAAGTTGGCAGCTTCATACCTGTCTGTTAGCCCTGCTTCCCACATACTTGGGTTTTGACATCCAGGACTGATAGTGAAGATTTCTTTCAATGAGGTCACATTAGTATTTCCGAACTCCGTTGCCTTACACAGTCTACAGTAAACCTTGACAGCAGATGAGAATTATATTGGCTTTTTGGCCAATGTGCTGAGCTTTTAAGAAATGCTTCTTGGAAGGCGATATGCTTTGAGCTTTGTTTATAGTTATGGAGACAGCTTTTCCTCATTCAATAATTCTTTCGTCTCTTAGGTTTGTTCTCTCATGATTAATGGCATTCATAATGAAAAATGGGGGTTAGAGCTCTAACGAGAGTCATAAAACAGCAAAAGTTTCTGGGCCTGCCCAGCTATGACCATGAGGCATTTAGCACCATGGATTGGCCACAAGATTTCACCTCTTCTGGTAGGCCTGTAGGTATGTCTGTGGTCTTTCTATCACAAAAAAGAGGCAGTTTCTCTCCCCTATTGAAAATAGTTCTCTAAAGAATACTTATCAGGGGCACCTGGGTGGCTCCGTCTGCTAAACGTCTGCCTTCGGCTCGGATTATGATCCCGGGGTCCTGGGATCGAGCCCCATGTTGGGCTCCCTGCTCATTTGGGGAGTCTGCTTCTCCTCTTTCTCTGCCCCACCACCCCTCCTCCCCCACAATCGGTGCTCTCTATTGTATGCATGGGCTCTCTCTCTCTCAAATAAATAAATGAAATCTTAAAGAGAAAGAATACTAATTATTTTGCTCCTTAAAGATTACTGAATTTAAGTTCCACAAATACGATAGTTTGAGGATTGTGTCTGAGAATTTGAGGGAGGAGAGAAGAGGCAACCCCCCTGTTAATATGTTCTGGAATTATTGCACAGGAAAATAAGTGTAAACCAGTAAATAATTTAACTATTTGCTTCAGGAGATTCCTACAGACTGATTTATCCAAGTAAATAGTTTGATTTTCTGGGGAAACAGCTCTCCTAGATTGCTCACCTGTGGAACAAAAACTTACCTATCGTGCAACAACTTACTCACCAACACCCTGACCTTGCTGGGTCCACCAATCGTAAACTATTATGTCATCAACTCTGCCTTCTGTAAATTGGTTCCCTGTATTGAAAAACTATCCTTATACCATTTGAGCCCCAACTCAAACCCAAATCCTATAAGTAGCCTTCCTTGGTATCCTCCCTCTGAGACGCTGTGTATTCTATTAAGGTGATGTTTTCCTTTGCTATGCTAAATCTAATAAAATTAGATTTTGAGGAGTTGACAGTCAACAGAAGGGAGAAAAATAGTATTTATTAAGTATTGGTGTAGGCACTCATTATGTGTCAAACTGGTATGTGTTATGATCCACTTCCTTTATTAATTTGTACAGAACACATAAATCAGTGCTTGGTTATGCTGTCACTTGGGCTGGAAAAGATATAACAAGTCTTATTTCTTGTTATTTATTGTAAACATTGAGATTCTTAAAAAAAGGCAACGCATACTTGAAGCCTTCTTGCTATGGAAGGGCTAAAATATGGCGAGACCGTAAGGCCTTGAGCGAGCTGCCACTTCTCAAGCCCCATGTGCATCTCCGTGTCTCCCTACAAGCGTCGTGTGATCCGAAGTGGGCGTGGAAAATTCTTCCTTTCCACCCTCCCGTCTGCCCAGTGCCCACCTCCTGACAGTAGCTTCTGTGGCCATTGTCCGTGTTCATGCAGCCGGTCTAACACCACAGCTCTTCACTCAAGTCCAATGCGGTGGGTTGAATTTTGTCCCCCCAAAAGATGTGCTGAAGTTCTAGCCCCCTGACCACCTCCCAGCTGTACCTCAGAATATGACCTTCACTGGAAATAGGATCTTTACAAAGGTAGTTAATTATAAGGATAACTCATCCAATATGACCAGTGTCCTTATAAGAATGGGAGATATGGAAGAGCGGCAAGGACACAGAGAGAGAAGACAGCCATGTGCCTGGAGGGATGGGTCTACAAGCCCTGGGATGCCAAAGATCGCTGGCAAACACCAGAATCTAGAGAAGGTAAAGAAGGATCTTCTTTTAGGGGTGTCGGGGAGAGCGTGGCCCTGCCCATGTCATGATTTCAGTCTTCTAACCTCCAGAACAGCACTTGTCTGTTGTTTTCGGCCACCCAGTTTTTGATACTTCGTTACGGCAGCCCTAGGAAAAGAAGGCACCCCAAGTCAGCAGTTTAAAGGAAAGGATGATCACATAAAACATTTCATTACTTTTTACTATATATGTAATTCATTTTAAACTGTTGCTTGTTTAAACTTGCTTGTTTAAACTGTTACTTAGGGCAATGTTAATGGATACAAAGAACTAAATGCTGCATTTCTGGTTACCTATATGGACTTTTAATTTAAAAATTTTTTAAAAATTTTTATCTATTTATTTGTCACAGAGAAAAAGAGAGAGACAGCATAAGCAGAAGGCACAGCAGGCTCCCTGCTGAACAAAGACCCTGATGCTCGCTTCGGTCCCAGGACCCTGGGATCATGACCTGAGCGGAAGGCAGACGCTTAACCTGTGGATCTTTCTTCCCGCCTTTGTACGAGGAGTGCGGGCTGAGAATGGAAACACATGAAGAAAAAGATCAAAGACGGAATCAGTGTTAGTGAATCACCATATTACTATTTTAAAAGTCTGTATGATGTTAAAATGTTTTTAATTTTCAAAAAGGCAAAAAAGACCTAATTTAAAAACAGCACTGGGTACCTTCGTGGCTCAGGGGGTTAAGCCCCTGGGGGGCTCAGTCCCTATGTGGACTTTTTATATTCATTTTTATACAGTAATTTCCCTTTATAACTCTTTGAAATAAACTATCTCTTCCTGAAACATGACTTTGACTGTAACATAGACACCCGGGTACTTTACACATAGGACTTAAATTGTTGACACAGTTATCAATGACCTTTCCTGAGGATAGGCAAGTAAGTCCACAAGGTGAAGTCAGTCACGCCAACTAACTGACATTTTATTTATTTATTATTTATTCATTTTTTAGAGGGGGGCGGAGAGGGAGAGAGAATCTTTTTTTTTTTTTTAAGATTTTTTTAAATTTATTTGAGAGAGAGAGCAGAAAGTACAAGTGGGGAGTGGAGGGGAGAGCAGGAGGGGGAGAGGGAGAAGCAGACTCCCTGCTGAGCGGGGAGCCCGATGCTGGGCTCCATCCCAGGACCCTGAGATCATGAAGCTGAAGGAGGACGCTTAACCAACTGAGCCACCCAGGTGCCCCAAGAGAAAGAACCTTAAGTAGGCTCCATGCTAGGCTCGGGGCTCAATCTCACAGCCCTGAGATCATGACCTGAGCTGAACTCAAGAGTCAGGCGCTTAGCCAACTAAGCCACCCAGGTGCCCCCACTTTTTTTTTTAGAGGGTGGGGGAGCTAACTGACATTTAAAACAAAGTCTGCCTTTCATCTCCACAAATTCATTATTATAGGAATTAATCACATGGATCAACTTACAGTAAAGGGTCATCATAGGATCAATACCCAAGGTCATGAAAGAGAAGGGCTGCTTTGGAAAAATAAATGTCAGTGGCCAAGATCTTTTCTCCAATCTTTCAAAGAATAGTGTAATATTTAATCTAGAAAGATTTAGATTCAAATCTACTAGGTGTCAAACCCTGTACTAGATAATTTCACCGATAATGACTTTAGATAATTTCATAATTTAATCTTCATACCAACAAAAAATGTATTACTTACATTAAGATTATAAAGGATTTATATGAAAATAGCACAAATTGAGCCTTGCTGATAAGCAGGGTACTTCTGATTCCTCTACTCTTCTTTCATTCACTGCCAGATGTGGGCTTCCTTTAGCACCTGTCATTAGTCGAACTCAGTGGTGCTCAAGCTTTGATGCAGGGAAAGATTAACAAGGCACACAAGTCTTTGTGAGTCACGTAAGAGATTTTCAAAGATTAATGACACAGACTTTTTGCCCTTGTGCTAACCCCTGGTTTAATGTGAAATTTCATAGCTGGTGCCAACTTTGTGCCAAGAGTTCAACAGTACACTAGAATCTCTCAACAATGCCATTGTAAGGAAAGATTATTTTATTTGTGAATCAGTCTTATGTAGCAATTCTAATACAATTTTGCAACTAATGGCCTTTTATACCTAGATCCATATTTATTCCAAATGCTCACTGCTCATGGCATGCCAGAGCTTATGTTCCTTGGTCTGGGACCTGTGAAGAGGGTTTTGGATATTTCCAGTAGATCCCACACCCTTAGGTCACCACATCTCTTTCACCAGGAGGGAGAGGGAATGCCACACAGAAGCTACTGGGAAGGGTGTCCTGGGAAAGCAGAGAAGCCAGGGTCAGCAGTGGGAGGGAGGGAGCAAGTCTGAAAGAACAGAACCAAGGCTAAGGTCAACTTTGACCACAAGTCGAGGCAGACACCATCCTGGTGTCTTGGTAGTGTCCAAGGGCAACAACTCCAAAGGAAGATGGGTGAAGCAAAGGGACAGTTATCCTGAGGATGCTGCCTTGCTTTGCCAAGAGCACTGGCTTCCCAGGCAATTTGGAGGACGGACGGGAACCACATCCCCCTTAGAGATGGGAGAAAACCGCTGGAAACATAGCTGGGAAGTCTGGTTCACATTCCAGGGACTCTGGCTGTGGGTTTGAACTGGAGAAAGCTGCCTTTGTAAGGCAGGTCTGAGGTTCCCAGCAGCAGCAGTCCCAGGTTGTCCTAAGAAACTAGGACACTGCAGGTCAGGCCATTTGATACTTTTCAGACTGTGAACTGCAACCCATGTGTGAATCATGAAGTCAACCTAGTGGGTCTCTGACAGCATTTTAAAAATGAGAAATAGAATAAAAAAAAATAGTTTGGAAAGAAAACATCAGAGCACATTGCCTGTAGTAAAGGTAATGTTAAGCTTGTGTGTGTGTGTGTGAGAGAGACAGCCTTTGATGTAAAATACATCTCTTACTGTGGCTGAGGGTCAAAAATGCTTGAAAGCCACTGATTAAGAGGCTCACTGCCTAGATAAATACTTAATTTGAATAATAGAGTCTTCAGGACATTTCGTATCCTGTTTCATTTCTATGATTAAACTAACAGGAAGTAAAGTGACTCAGGGCATCGACCAATATTAATTAAACAAATGTGTCCTGATTTTGGAATGACATGTTCTGGTTTCCTATTGCTCTTTTGGCTCACCCAAGTGTTCATACTTTATTCAGTGAAAGAATTGTTTGTTCTCTTGATGCTCTTATTTCCTTCTTTCTCATCGATAGTAATTTATTTTCTGGAATATTCTTTAGCTTCATTTCCATAGTTTTGACCATTAGTTCCAACATTCCTCCTTTCAATCTGATACAAATTCTCTGTTTTTTTTTAATACATTTATTTGTTTATTTTTGAGATTATTTATTTATTTATTTATTTTAGAAAGAGAGAGCAAACGGGCAGGAGCAGAAGGGGAGGGAGAGGGAGGGGAAAGAATTTTCCAAAATGGACTGACAGATGCTGATTCTAGAGGGGAAAGATTCTGATGAAGAGGGGAATAAAGGGACGCCTGGGTGGCTCAGTCGGTTGGGCATCTGCCTAGGCTTTGGGTCATGATCCCAGAGTCCTAGGATGAGTCCCATGTCAGGCTCCTTGCTCAGTGAGGAGCCTGCTTCCCCCTCTGCCTGTCACTTCCTCTGCTATGCTCGCTCTCTCTCTGTGACAAATAGATAAATAAAACCTTAAAAAAAAAAAAGAGGGGAATGAAGAGTTCTGATTAAATAGATATTGTTTTTTAGAGTACTCATACAAAATAGAGTCGTGCTGCAAAACAGAGATCTCAAGGATCCTTCTAGTTGATCCATCTCTGATTGGAGGTAGCACTGGGCATCCCTGGTTGGGTGATGCCACCAACACCAACATAGGCTCAGGTCTTTTAAAACCTACTGTGGCCTGTAGATGGGGCTGATAAGGAGAACTGAAATAATTTTTGATTAAAAAAAACATAAGCACCAGACTGTAAGCTTTTATTGGACCACAAGATTCACTACTCCCCTCCCCCCTGCTCGCTCTTTCTCTCTCTCTCTTTCAAATAAATGAATACTTAAAAAATCTTAAAAAAAAAAAAAAGGACTCATTGGTCTCAAACCTTCCTGTGGTGTCAGACTCTCTTCCTCAGTAAAACTTTTACCTGCTGCTTTGGCTCCTACTATGGATGGAAGGTTTGTGTCCCCCCAAAAATTCACATGCTGAAACCTAATCCCCAGTGTGATGGTATTTGGAAATGGGTGTTGGACAGGAGGTGATTAGGACATAAGGGTAGAGCCCTCATGAATGGGGTTATTGCCCTTAGACAAGAGACCCTCGAGAGCTCACTCACCCCTTGAGCCATACGAGGACAGAATAAGGACACAGCCATCACACTGGAGTCCCCACCACACACTGAATCTACCAGCACTTCGATCTTGGACTTCCAGATCTGTGGCTTCCAGATCTCTGGACTTCCAGATCCAGACTTGGCCTCCAGAACTGTGAGGAATAAATTTCTGTTGTTTACAAGCCACCCAGTCTGTGGGATTCTGTTACAGATGCCTGAATGGAGTAAGACAGCCCTCATCCCTGTCCGCTGACTTTCAGCTTCCTTTGCCCGAACCTGGCTCTGACCCTCTACTGTTCTCGTGTTTTTAGCTTTGTCTTCTTCCAGTGATTGTACCAGGTCCCCATCTCTGCCACCTTTAATGGAAGTCTTGTCTATGCCAGGCTCCCCTTTCCTACAGCCCAGAGGATTTTGTCCCCTGCTTCATTTCCCTCTACCCCAGCCCATCACTGAGATGATCTGCTCAGTAACTTGCTTTTTCTGCTCCCCACCATTATCATCACTAATAAATGAATATTTGGTATTACGATGTAAGAAAATTCTGGTGATACTAATTGCAATGTTGGTTGTTAATGTTCTGCCAGTCACCCTTTTTACTTAGGTTAGTTTGGGATTTTTTTTTCTGGCCTTTGTAACCAAAAGAATCTTGACTGCTAACATGTTAATTCCTATTCTGCCACCAACCAGCTGTGGAACGTATGATGTAATCTTTCTGGTCCTCAGTTTCTTAATCTGAAGAGTAAGGGAGTTATATTTGATCGTTTCCAAAGTCTTCCTCCATATCCAAAATCCTCCAAGCATACTTTTTACTAGAGTTGAAAAGAGGCAGGGCGCCTGGGTGGAGCAGTTGGTGAGTGTCCAACTCTTGGTTTTGGCTCAGGTTGTGATCTCAGGGTCATGAGATGGCGCCTCACCTTGGGCTCCACGCTCAGTACAAGTCTCCTTAAGACTTTCTCTCCTTCGCCTTCTGCCCCTCCCCCACTGCACTTGCACTCTCTCTCTCTGAAAATAAAAAAAGAAAAAAGAAAAAAGAAAAAAGAAGCAAAGCAACCAGAAGATTTGTTTTAAAGATTTCATTTACTTATTGGACTGAGAAAGAGAGACAGAGCATGAGCAGGACAGGGAGGGAGGGGCAGAGGGAGAGGAAGAAGCAGGCTCCGCACTGAGCAGGGAGCCAGATGTGGGGCTCGATCTCAGGACCCTGGCATCATGACCTGAGCCGAAGGCAGATGCTTAACTGACTGAGCCACCCAGGCGCCCCTAAAGCAACTTGAAGATTAGAAGTACAGAACCAGAGATTATCAAAGAGATAAAAATCCACAGAATGGGCAACATTTTTTGCAAAATTATATATCTGATAAAGGACTTGTGTCTAGAACATATAAAGAGCTCTTACACCCCAGTAATAAAAGATAAACAACCCAATGAAAAAATTGGCAAAGGATCTGAATAGACATTTCTCCAAATGAGATACACAAATGGTCAAGAAGCACATGAAAAGATTCTCAACATTATCAGCCATTGAGGAAATTCAAATCAAAACCACAATGAGATACCACCACACACCCATTTGGAGGGTTAACATAGCATCAAAAAGACAGATGATAACAGGGGCTAGCAAGGATGTGGGGGGAACTGGAAGCCTCCGTATACTGCTGATGGGAATGCAAAATAGTGCAGCTCTTATGAAAAATAGTGTGCCAGGTCCTCAAAAGCTTCAACATAGATTTATCATATGACCCAGCAATTCCACGCCCAAGTATATATACTCAAGAGAGGTGAGCACACATGTCCACACAAAAACGTGTACACAAATATTTATAACAGCATTATTCATAATAGCTCGAAGGTGAAAATAATCCCAATGCCCGTCAACCAATTAATGGATTGACAAATTGTAGTGTATCCATGTAACGGAATATTATCCAGCTATAAAAAGAAATGAAGTACTGATATATTTCACAACACGGACGAATCTTGAAAACATGCCAAGTGAAATAAGGCAAAAACAAAAGGACAAACACTGTCTGATTCCACGTATAGGAAACGTCCAGAATAGGCAAATCTTTACATTAGTAGTGGCCATGAGATTGGCTTGACTCAGAGACCTCACCCCCCAATGTCACATCCCCCTGACGCCTCCATAATACATTTCCATATTCTGTCTGCACAGGTGTGCCTCTTGGTTGTTTAGGATTGGTCTTTACAATGCCATTCCCTCTTCTGTTCCTTGCTTAGATGGTTTTCCTCGGTTGGCTCATACGGTGCCATCCATCAACGGAGACAAGCTTTCTGTGAGTAACCACGAATTCCAACCTGTGAGCCTCTGAGAGAAGAGCTGGACAGACTCGGGGCAGATGCTTCAAGGAGCCGTTGGTCAAGGCTGCAGTTCCTGAACTTTCCCAGGAAGCGCGAGCCTGAGTTGCTGTAATAATAGTTCATACCCCATAAGAATCTGGGCCTTCCAAGCATTATTTCAGGGAATCTTTACAATTATCCTATTAGTGTAGGATTTTCCTTATTCTACGGGGAGCATGAAGGCTCAGAGAGTGGACGTACCTGCCTAAGATCGCCTCACCAGTGCCTGTTGGAGCGGTGGGATGGGAACAGCCGGAGCAGAACTCTGTTCCAAGCAGGGATGTGCGTGTCAACTCTGTAAGCACGGGTAAGGCGGATAGCAGTTCAAGACGTGTTTGGGGGCACCTGGGTGGCTCCGTCCGTTGAGCGTCTGCCTTCGGCTCAGGTCATGAACCCAGGTGGGATGGAGTCCCACATCTTGCTCCCTGCTCAGCGGGGAGTCTGCTCCTCCCTCTCCCTCCGCCCCTCCCCCTGCTCATGCTCTCTCTCGCTTGCATTCTCTGTCTCTCTCTCTCAAATAAAAAAATAAAATCTTTAAGGAAAAAAAAACATGCTTGGATATCACCTCTTAATCTATAAACTGTATTTCCTTGTTGGCTTAAGAATTAAATTAGCACAATTTGCTCCAAATTAATGTAGTATACCATGTTTCGATGCGAAAGTCAGTCTTACAGATTTCTGCTTTTATTCTGTCTGCTGTTCAGTAAAAGCAAAAGCTCCTATTTTCCCACTTAAAAAAAAAAAAAGTCACCTGAAATCAACTTTAGAAGTATTTCCTTGCAATTGATATTTGAGTGTATGTTGTTCTTTTGTTCTCTGTGGTCCGGAGTTCTGTTTTCTGTGTTCAGTTTTCCAAAGAGAGGCAAGGAGTTTCCTCATGAATATTTCCTAACAGGGCCATGATTTGGACGGAAATGGGACGAAAGTGGCCAGTCCTTGGTTCGGACCGCCCTTTCTCTTTGTTCGGCCCCGGGGCCATTCCTCTCATCCTTATAAGTAGGACAGTGGGTGCCTTAGCCCTGTCCCCTCATTCAGGCGGAATTGTGCGGAACAGAACAGCTGCCTTTGACCAGGAACGCGGTGCCTGGACACTATGTGCTCCCGACTGTGCAGAGCCCTGTTTGTTGTCCGTGGAAGTTTCTGCCAACTCTTTAACACTTGCAGCCAATGAAACACAAATTCCTAATGTCTGCAACTTCTATTTGCAATAATTTAATTTATCACAGGCCTTTCCTGACAAGTATTAGAATCAAGGCCAAACTCTGTCTTAACAACTGAAAGGGCCAGTTTCTAAGCCCTTGCTCCTTCTCCACTCTGCCCACCTCTCGCTGATCCTATGGCCAGCACCGGGGCTGTGGCCTTGACCGGAGGATTCCTCTGGTCAGTGACAGCCCCTCCTCCTTTTCTGAATATAGCCTGTCTGTCTTGGGGTGGAGAATGTGTGCATTCAGCACAAGGTGCCCCTGGAGGTACGTAAGTGTGAAAAAGAATGACTTTTTGGTTGGAACATGTCAAGCCCATGAAGACGGCAAGATGATGCTTGAAGGATTAGCAGGGCGATGGAGATTTGGGGAGTGTGAGCAAGGGCAGGAAAGCGGGTCAGCCGTGGAACAGGCAGCCAGCTGCATTTCTCTTCTTTTAAAATCTGTTGCTTTTCCAAAAAAAAAAAGATGACCTAATAAGGGGGAAGAATCCCCTTATGTGAAAAATGTGAACCCGGGGTAAAAACTGCCATGTCAGTTTTTGGAAACCCTCCTTTATCTCTTTATTTCCAAAATAAAGCTTCTCCCTCCCCTCCCTCCTTTTCCCCCTCCTTCTCCCTCTCTTCCTCCCCCTCCCCCTCCCTCTCCTTCTCCCTCTTCTCCTTCAATCAAAAGTAATTTCTGGATACGGTCAACGTTCAAGAGTTATAAAAAGAAATACTGTAAAATAGCATGTTAATAGGATGTTAACTAGATTTATCATGGTGATCACTTTGCAATACATTGAAATATCAAATTATTATGTTGTACACCCGAAACTAATATAATGTATGTCGATTAGACTTTAATAAAAAAAAATCGTACTGAGATTAAAGTGCTAAAATACCCTCCTTAAAGCATAAAGTATAGACGTATTATTAAAAAATTTCACCTTTGTCTTTAATTCTACCTCTGAAAAAGTTATTATTACTAGTTTCTTGTGTACACTTGCAAAGATAGTCTATATATGAGTGTATTCTGACACATTGGTTTGAGCCCCACAAAAATAAACAAGATTTACAACTCAGTAAATGACCGTCCTCCTTGTGCCCAAGGAGAAAAAAGGTCATTATGTGGATTACCTGACATCATGAGACACCCTCCTAGATTTTCTGATCCATGTAGAATTCTCTACGGAAGGATAGCCTTTACGATCCATAGATCAGAAGACACACTCCATCCCTGCTGAGGTTAGACGCAAAAAGATAAAATTTATTCAGAATATTTCCTGTTCTAAATCATGGGGCACAAACCAGTCAGGGAATCTGCCAGCAGCGTCTACCTGGGTTCATCTTTGGTCTACGAATGTAAATCAGCCCGTGGTCAGCTAGGCTGGCCATAACAAAATAGCACAGGCTGGTGGCTTAAACAATAGACATGTATTTCTTATTTTTTTTCAAGGTGCTGGCAGGGCTGGTTTCTAGTGAGGCCTCTGTTCCTGGCTTGTAGATTTCTGCTTTCTCATTGTGGTCTTTCCCCTGTGTGAGGGCAGACACACACAGAGAGAGAGAGGGAGGGAGCTCTCTGATGTCTCTTTCTCCTCTTGTAAGGGCACGATTCTCATCAGATTTGGGCCCTACCCTTATGACCTCTTTTAACCTTAATTACTTCCTTAAAGGCTCTATCTCCAACTACAGTCACATTGGAAGCTAGGGCTTCAACATATGAATTTGGGGGAAACACAATTCAGTCCACAACAACGGTGGACCATTAGCAATGGTGATAACTATTTAAGTGAAATAACAGCAGAGACTATTCAAGTACCTACTATGTGTTGGGCAATGTACAGCTTGCTCTATGCGTATTATTTATGGTTCTCAAAATAACTCTGCAAGGTAGGCATTATTACTCCCAGGGTGATACTCAAAATACTTAACGATCGTTACGGTTTGAGCGCTGACCAATCAGAATGAACACTGACTATAAACCAGGTTCCAGAGCCTGAGGGCTGAGGAGGATCCCCAAAAATTCCATTGCTCAGGTGAAAAAGGGGAGATTTGGAGAGAATAGGCGAATTATTTACAAGCTCCTACAGCTGGCAAATGGTAGATCAGGGACTGGAAACCACATCTGTCCGACTCAACATTATTTTGTCTCTCCGCCATTTCCACGGGAGCTATCTGCAGAGGGTCTCCGTATTTCTCCATCTCAGTGAGCCTTGGAGTGTGTTCCATCATATCCACAACTGACTTACAGGGCCTGTCGTGGAGGAGGCTGGCTTAGTATCAAGGTCAATGTGCCTGCTGGCTCCTCTTAGAGCTGACCCAGACCTTGGTGCAAGGGCCTTCCTCGCTTCCGCTCCGGCTCACATCTGACAGTATTGCAGGGTTTCTGGATCTGGGTCTTTGCACGGGGCCCAAGCTAAGACATATTTGGGTCTCTGGGGTCCTTTGTGTCCATGAACTTGACCTCCTCTGGTTGTTCAGATCAGGTGCGTGCTACTTCTGCTCATGGTACAGCTTACACGTTTATTTGGTCCCATCTTGGGTCTTGGACTCCACCCTGTTTATCCATCATGAAGCACCAAACACCAAAGACAGTCCTCTCTGAGCCCTGCACTTCCAGGCTAAATCCGCTCTTTGAATTACTTCCCAATAACCTCTTCCTATTCCAAGGGCTCCTCATTCTCTCTCTCCTTTCTTTGTTTTCTTCTTGCTTTCATGTTCCCATTTTTCCTCTTCTCCTTTCTTCTGTTCTCCCTCTGATTTAGGGCTGTGTTAGCACGTACTCAAGAAAGCAACCTTCACTTTTGACATTTATGACTTCAGAGCATTTCTGCCTCCTGGTCCTTCAGGGGCTCAGTGGATCTGTGGGACATCATATGAAACTTTCCATCCAACACTCAGTGATATCTGCAAGCAACCTGCAATGGGTCCCAGTTCAAGGCACTTTCATTAAAGATTAAAAAGCAGGCTGGCTTATCCCAATCTCTACCACACTTCCCCCAGTGTCACCTTGTCCAGAGGAAAAAGGAAATGTTTTATTATCAGTGAATTTGCTATCACATTGAGCCTTTACCTGGATGCATCCTCCATTTCTGCAGCAAAGTCTCATTGTGCACAGTATAGTATTCTTTGGTCCCAAATCCTGCTGTGCTTATTGTTACCAGAATCAATATTTGTAGTATAAGCAGAACTTGGCTCTGAGGATAAATCCAAAGGATAGTTAGTGCTCTGATAAATGAAAAGCCATTTTTATGTGCCCTTTGTTTGATAAGCACCGAGTGTTGTATTTTCTTTTCTGGGTTTTGTGTAATGTGCAAATTCCAGGCACTCCTTGACCTTGTAATGATAAACTTCCTCCACGATGATGACACAGGAGAGCCTTCCCTTCCACAGCCCCAAAGCTTCCAGTCTAAGGACGAGGTCCTGACCACTTTCCCTTTGGCCCCATAAATGAAATGACCATGAACACATCAGCTTTGCCCTTTAGGAAAATTGCCTAAGGACAAGAAAGCGTGCTGTTCACCTGCTGAAACACCCTCAGTGTGGTATGAGTTACGCAATCAGGTGTGAGAATTGTTCTGGGGAAGGACATCTTTCCCACTAGCACTGCTGTCCTTGACACCTAGATATTAAGAAACATCAGGAAAAGGCCGTGTGCGTACTGAACCAGATATCTCAGAAGTGGCGCTGATGTTCATTCCTTTGTCATTCAACAAATGTTTACTGAGTCCAGCCTCTGTGCTCGACGCTCTCCTGGATGTGAGAGTCCAGCAGTGGGGGAAACTGGCTTGGGTGCTGGCTGCGGGGAACCCCCAGGAGATGGCCCTTGGCTCCTTGCTGTGCTTGGCATCCGGGACCCACAGGCAATGGCCTGAGTTGCCGAGCTGGAAAGCCAGAGCCCTGAGCCCTGCTCCTGTGATGCCCTGTAATCAGGTCCCGGGGAGCCCCCTGGAACTCTGCACGCGAGCCTCAGCTTTTGAATCTGCTTTTAATGTGTCAAAGGCCTTGCTTTTTTCTGGTTGGGAAAATTTTGACCAAAATGTATTAAAACAGGAACCCGACTGACAGGCAGTTCCTATACTTAGCGTTAAGCCTGGGATCCAGGCTTCGGAGATCATTTGCAAGAATGCTTAATCTTGTTAGGACGGATTCCTGTGACCACCGCTAAGTTCTCTGAACGCTCAGCAAGTAAACGCAGATGACATTTGCTCGGGTTAATGCTACCTGGGACGTATAAGATGGTCATCATCTTTTCCCTAAGCTCCTTCCTCCCCCAAATTAATCTTCCCCAAAGCTTATCTTCTTTGGCTCCAGGAGGCAAAGGTTCCCACTGAAGTCTTTCTTCCTTTTGAACTTAGTGCCATTTGCCTTTTGCAAAGAATTGTCCAAATATTTCTTTTGAAAGGAATTATTTGAAGTTCTAAAAGCTAGCAGGTTTTGGGCTTGTTAAAATCACACACACACACACACACACACACACACACAACTCTAAACTCAAGTCCTTGAGTGACTGACTCTCTGCCTATTTATTTCCGCCGTTTATTTGCTTTAAAACAATTATAATTCTTAAAGACAAGAAGGCTTAGGTTAGAAACAGGATGATTAATGACTTAATTTAATTCTGGTGACTAAAACACTATAAACTCCCTGTGTCTGAGTGGCACTCAGACAGAAATGTAATTCCTCCTTTTCTTTTATATTATTTCAATTTTCTAGACACTGTGCAAAGAATGGGGGGTGGATTGATAACCCATTGGGTCCCATGATTGATACCATGTTGGGTCCCACAAAAATTGCAGCCTGTCTACTACCCAGCCAATCCTTTTGGGTTGATACACTGGGAGGTGACTCAACCTGGTGACAGGGGATTTAGTGTTCCACCTGCTCTGTTTGCATCTGAGTCACCAGGAGCTTTGGGAGCCACAGCGAACCTGGATGTATAGGTTGGTCCGGGTGTAGCTCATTGGACCAAAGTCCTCTGTCACTTGATGTATCTGCCCCTTTCAGAACTGGCCGACCACTCGGTTGCAGAATGCTGCAGCAGGAAGGGACTGGTTCTGCAGTGGGAATCTCTCTGAGGTACACAGTTGGGTCCAGTCTGAATCCCCACCCAGGAGCCTCTGGTGTGCGGTGGGATTTGGATGTTGGGCGGGATGGGCCCATGGCCTCATGGAGCCTGCTGGCCTTCATTCTAGAGTCAAAGGCTCACAAACGCCTTGCATTTTCAAATGTAGACAAGCACTGTAGAAGCAGCCCTGTTACCATGTTCTCGAAAGGAAAGCTATGCACACCTTTTTGAAGTTATTGGCAAATTGCTGTCCATAGAAAAAGTTCTTTTCTACCACACAATTCAGGCTTTCCCATTTCTAAAGTCAGATAATCATACTGCTGTACGTTCAGGTGATTTAAGGATTAATTTAGTAAAATGTGACTTCATTTTATTGCCTTACAATGTGAATGCAATTTTGGAAACCATATCACTGTATCAGATGATTGCATTCTTAATAGGGAGGACATTTCTTATAGGTCTTTTCAGGTTATTACCTGTGCGCAATTTTGTGATTACTTTCTCGGGGTCTTTGTCATATTAACAAAGAGAAACTAGTTATTTTCATCACTCAAGAAAGGCTTAAGAAGTTTATTTAAGGGGTGCCTGTTTGGCTCAGTCGCTTAAGCGTCTGCCTTCGGCTCAGGTCATGATCCCAGAGTCCTGGGATCGAGCCCTGCATTGGGCTCCCTGCTCAGAGGGGGGTCTGCTTCTCTCTCTCCCTCTGCCTTTCCCCACTGGCTTGTGCTCTCTCTCTCTCTCGTTTGCACTCTCTCTCTGTCTCAAATAAATAAATAAAGATCTTAAAAAAAAAAGAAGTTTACTTAAGGGGAAATAATAAATATTTTCTTAAATGTTGTATCTTTAAGGGTACAATAAGCTGGTTATAAAGGATCTAACCTAGAAATTTGATCTCGTACTGTTTTCTTAGTCCTGCTGAGAATTGTAAGCGTATGTGTGTGTGTGTGTGTGTGTGTGTGTGTGTGTGTGTGTGTATTGGCAGGGGTGGGGGGATGGGGGGAATTATAACAGAGGTGCACAGAGGAGGTCAAGTACAATTCAGTGCTCAGGCAGTCGTCTTCAGTAGGATGAAATTTAAGTCTCTTTAGACTTATCTGCGTGATTCTGACCCTTAGCTCAGTTGGTTGATCTTGCCTGACATGTGGCTTTTATCTTTCTGAAAGAAGGCAAATCACATAGACAAACATTCATTGTACCCTCGCTATGTGAAAGCCACGTACTAAGAAAGCTCTTTGGGGGAATACAAAGGAATATAAGGCATAATCTTTGCCCTCTTGAAGCTTTTGATTCAACTGGAGTGAAGTTAAACACCATTAAAGACAGTGATGAAGATAACACCTATAGCAGTTAGGGGGATGGGGGTCAGGTTTATCCAGAGATAACCTCAAAACTGTCCCTTCCAAAACTCCTCCTAGGGCTCCCTACATGCCCTCGAATGAATGGGAATAAAATAGCTAGTCAGTTGCAATGGACAAAGGGCCTCTTCTCATCTGTGCAAAGCTCTTCCCATCGGTAGTGTTTGGACTCCAGAGCCTAAGCGAGGATTCCCTCACCTGACTCCTTACCCTTGACTGCAAGGCTGGACACATGGACCCAACTATATCCCAGCCAGTTACAGGAAAAGGAGTTGGTCCAGAGAGTCCACAGGGATGGCCTACCTCAAAGACAAGGGACAGGAAGAGTTCTGCTCACCCCTCTATCTCCAAGGCCAGGCATAGAGCAGGTGCTCAACAGCCAACTAGGTGAGCGAATAATGGAATGGCACATGATGAACTGACAGATTCTTACCCTTCATCAAGGACAGTGTGGCATTGTTGTTTCTTAGGCCAAACATTGCTGATTAGACATAATATTCTTGCTGCGCTTAAATCAGAGCCACTAGAAAATTAATTTCAATTTTAGTAAACATTTTCCCCTTAAGCCATAAAAAGTTCCTTTTAAAAATAGATTTTTCTAGAACCCTAGGAGGTTAATATACTTAATGCACATTAACTAAGGAGATGAAACAAAGGTTATCTTTGGATAAACTCTATTTTCTTTTGCCTAAGAAAACAATTAAGTATCTCTAATGAAGTGTTTATAGTCTGGAATACAAAGTACTAAGATTTTAATGCAATGAGGAAATTTAAACCATTAAGAAACCTTGTGGCATTACGCAAATGTTAAGAAAAAAGTCCTGGGAAATGCTTAAGATATTTTCATTCAATTATTTTTATTCTGAGAATTGCCCAATTGTCAGTTATCTTTGCTGTATATCAGAATGCAAACAATTGATTTCTTGAAACTGCTCTTTAGAAATAGTGACAAGAAATCAGTCATCAGGGTGCCTTGCCTAGCTGTTTACCTCACTCATGCATGACTACCCATTTTGACGGAAAGACCTAGAAAGAGAAATTCAGTTTTGTATTAAGATCATTTGTATTAGAAATCATGACTTCTTCTCAAGGTTGTCTTCTGATTTACGGATGTCTATATTCATCAGCCCACTTTTTCTTATATTTCTAATCTGTTTTTTAGAATAAAATGTGATTTCTTAAGACTACAGAAAGAATTATATTAACTATAAAAATGCAGATAAGTGAAATTAAAGTTAAATTATCCTATCCCCAAAGGTAATCACTGTTAAGACTTTGATATATATTTTCCTTCTAGTCTTTTTTCCAAGCATAACAAAAATCATGCTTTTTAAAAATAACATAATGCTTTTTTTTTAAAGATGTTATTTATTTGTCTGAGAGAGAGAGAGTACAATCAGGCAGAGGGAGAAGTAGATTCCCTTCTGAGTAAGGGGCCAGATGCAGGACTCAATCCCAGGACCCTGGGATCATGATCTGAGCCAAAGGCAGAAATTTAACCAACTGAGCCACCCAGGCATCCAAACATAATGCCTTTTTCATTTGAAATTTCTCCCTGTCAATTTTGTCTGGAATAAATGTAACACTCTAAATTATTCTGCAACACTCAAATTATGGGCAGTATTTTGAGCTTTAAGATGAACATATGCAAGAAAATGTTTTGGACACAGTAACATAAAACAACATAAAGGCAAAATTAATGTTGCTTTTCCCTAATCTAAGAATGGTACATTTTTCTCAGACCCTGTGGTATAGTTTGTATAAAACAGGATGAATAAATTAAAAATGACAACAGTGTCTTTGTCCTAGAGCTTCCTTTCTTTCCTAGCGTTAGGGTACAAGTGAATTTTTATATGAGGGTTGATTTTATTTAGGTTTCTGGCACTTACAATGCATTTTTTAAAATACAAAAGATGTCACGGGATGCCTGGGTGGCTCACTCAGTTAAGCGTCTGCCTTTGGCTCAGGTCATGATCCCAGGGTCCCAGAATAGAGTCCCAAACTCAACCACTCAACTACTTTCTATCTCCATAGTTTTGCCTCTTCTAGGCATTTTTCCTACAAATGGAATCATAGACTACGTGGTCCTTTGTGACTGGCGTCTTCCATGTAACATAAAGTTTTCAAGGTTCATCGATGTTGTAGCATTGCTCTTCTTTATAGCTGCATAGAACGCTCTTGCGTAGACGTACCATTATTTGTGAGATCATTCTCCTATCAGAAGCATGGGTTCCTCCCAGTCTTTGCTACAGTGAGTAACCTTGAATACGTGTCGCTTCTTATGTCTGCTGGCATGTATGTATAACACATTCTTGGAAGTGGGAATTCTGGAGCTCAGAGTAAATGCAACCGTAATTCTGTCAGATATTGCTAACTTACTCTCTACCACACTCCCACCGGCCATGTCTGAGAAGCAAATCCCTCATAGCCTTACCAACAGAGCATGCTGTCAAACTCTTGAGTTTTGCCAACTTGGTGGGTTAAGAAAAAAAAAGTTAGGGGCGCCTGGGTGGCACAGCAGTTAAAGAGTCTGCCTTCGGCTCAGGGCGTGATCCCGGCGTTATGGGATCGAGCCCCACATCAGGCTTCTCTGCGATGAGCCTTGCTTCTTCCTCTCCCACTTCCCCTGCTTGTGTTCCCTCTCTCTCTGGCTGTCTCTATCTCTGTCGAATAAATAAATAAAATCTTTTAAAAAAAAAAGTTAATCTCTGTATGGTTTTCCTTCTCATATTTCTTACATTGGTTAAGACTGATGTCCACATATATTGACAACTTTTATGATTTCCTTGTTTGAATTACTTTCCCTTGGCTTCATCAGAGGGGTGGTTAGAGTGGCTTCACATATTTTCCATTTTGCCACAGGGATCTGGTCATTTTAGTACTGATGGTTAGCATAAAGATATATATTTTTAAGCATAAGTAATTATCTTTATGAGTATCAAGGGGACTGTAATTTGTTTATTTCCAAATTAGTTTGCTTTTTTTTTTAGATTAATCGAATAAGAAATTATCTTTCACTAGTGATGGTTATTTTGGTTAGCAACATGACCGTCCTTATTGTGAGACTGTAACTTACATGAAATAAAAACAAAACATCTATTTATAACCAATTGAATTACTTCATTATATGTTAGATGCCCATCAACAGTCCCATTTGGAATTTCTCTGAAAAAATAGACTCTAGCCTAGTTTCCTGAGGGGGGAAAAAAGCTGTTTCTCTCAATATTCTCCCCTTTTCGTTAGACATTTTATCAAGCGAATTTTTCCATTTGAAACCGAGTTTTCCTTAAAGGGCAAGCAAAGGCATAGATGTTTTGATCTACTTAACATGAAATGTACTGAAGTTCTGAGACTTGTTTACAAGGTTTATGTATTTTCCTTTTTTAAGATTTAAATTCAATTTAATTAACATAGAGTGTATTATTAGTTCCAGGGGTAGAATTTAGTGATTCATCAGTTGCATATAACACCCAGCGCTCATTACTTCAAGTGCCCTCCTTGATGCCCATCACCCAGTTACCCCATCCGCCCACCCCTCTCCCCGCCAGGAACCCTTAGTTTGTTTCCTAGAGTTAAGAGTCTCAGGGTGCCTGGGTGGCTCAGTGGGTTAAGCATCTGCCTTCATCTCAGGTCATGATCCCAGGGTCCTGGGATCGAGCCCTGCATGGGCTCCCTGCTCAGTGGGGACCCTGCTTCTCCCTCTGCCTGCCGCTCCCCCTGCTTGTGCTCTCTTGCTCTCACTCACTTTCTCTCTCAAATAAATAAATAAAATCTTAGAAAAAAAAGTCTCTTATGATTTGCCTCCTTCCCTGTTTTCATCTTATTTTGTTTTTCCTTCCCTTCCCCTGTGTTCATGTGTTTTGTTTCTTAAATTCCACATATGAGCGAGATCATATCGTATTTGTCTTTCTCTGACTGACTTAAGTCGCTTAACGAGATACCCTCTACTTTCATCCACGTTGCTGGCAGTGGATCATCGGTCTCTCAAAGACCACTGCTGGCTTGAGGTCTAACCTGCATAATCGCCTAAGGGACTCTTGGGTGGGTGACCCCAGATCTCCTGAGAGGAGCAGGGATGAAAGTAGGATTGATGGCCAGTCCCTCAGGGCTCTGACATTAACGCTCTCAAAGCAAAACCAGAAACAAGCCTGCCTTAACTTGTAAGTGGGCTGCCTGGTGCTTCCGGAAGATCAGGCACGAGACAGGAGCGTGTCAGTGAACAGGTGTCAGAGTTGGGAACCATGATTAATTGCTAACGGGGGCCAGCAGTCCTCTTGAGGGTGCTAAGAGTGGAAGGATAGCTCCCCAGCATCCATGGCGGGAAGACGTATTAACTGAAGGTCCGACCCTCTTGTGTAAGGCTAGAGAGTAAGCTGGAATTCTCTGAGAGAACTTAGTATTAGGCACTTGTTATTAGGCAATAATGGCAGGAGCCACAATAATAATACAGCTGTTTCTGCTTATTCATGGTGGTTCTATGTAGTCACGGTGAACTTCGAGTTAGCAGATCCTGAACCATTAGGCCCAGGTGTAATATGGATTATATTCCTACGAGCTTCTGGTAAGATTTTTATCAACCACCCAATATGAAACTGGTTTTACGTGTGAACTCACAGTCAACAGCTCCATAACTCATGGATGAAGGAACCACATCTACCACAGAAGTCTCCTTGGTGATAGGGACACTCGGTGGCCATTTTAAACAGCAAAATCAACAACAAAAGCGCTCAACTTCCAACGATGTGGCACTAAATGGACCACGGGAAGGACACTTGTTTCCAGTCTGAGAGCTGAAACGAGAAAGCAGAGTGTCCCCTTGTCTGAGCTCAGCTGAGAACGTGTGTGGCTCCGATTTTTGGCTGCCTGTCTGCGAGTAGGTCAAACACGGCAAGTGTTGACTTGGGGGTTAGAATAAATGTTAGCCAGGAGGGAACCTGTGAGTACTAAGAAGGGACTGTAATTGTCATCACGGAGGAGAAAAGAAGGCCTCTCTCCATGTGAGGAACCCGGCACCGGGCACAGAAGCAAGGGAGCAGTTAAGCTGACCTGGGAAGGAGAGAGGCCTGAGGGCCCTTGTGGGGCCGGCGCGGGGCCAGCCTGGGCTCTCCAGCCGTTGTCCCGCAGCCCCACTAGCCAGGTCATGGGATCTCACTGGGCCTCAGTTTCCTCATCAGCAAAACGGACGTAATTCCTGACCTACCTACATTTGAGGGCATGCTTTGTAGTTAAACTGTAGGAGGCCTTTAAAGAAGTTGGAATGAATTAGAAAGAACAAAAAAATCCGAGGGCCTCCAGTGGTGATTTCTGTGTGAGAGTCGCAAAGTCATTTTTATTTCCTTCCTTGTACCTCTCTGAAGTATTTCACACTGCTTTCTACCGAGTGTGTGCGTTCCTGAGCCGACACGACCTGAAAAGGAAAAAGTACCCATGAGAGTGACGTTAATGCCTAGGAAACTGCTTCGGAGAAGGACTGTGACAGATAAGACCATGTTGTTTTCCATGAACTACATCAATCTATACGCTGGGATCGTAAACGCCAGTGAAATGCCCACCCGCTCTGTCGTGCAGGGAAAAACAAGTCCCACCGGGTTTGGGGAGCTCCTCTTGTCAGAGCCTTTGAGTCAGCCCCGCTTTTACAACATTTCAGAGGGGGCCTGCCCACCTCGGGGCTGCCAGCACCGCCCTTGACTTCACTGGTACTGAAAGAAAAACGAAGAGGGAGGAGGGCTGAGTTATCCTCCCCGTCCTCACAGCAACCCCAGAGAAAGGGAACGCAGGGTAGCGTATGGTGGCACTCGGCACCGTGTGTCCCCGTGATTTAGTAAATGCAGTTTGTAAAATGTCAGGTTCGGCTGTGCTTTCGGCTCCAGGAACGAACTCAATGCGCTGTTTCAGAAGCACACGTTCCTCTTGGCGCTGTTGAACAAAGAACAGGTTTGTCTCGCTCAGAAGTTCACTGCCTTCCATAAACAGTCTTTTACAGGCTTCTTCTCCCTGTCCTTTCCCCTGGCCGGGATATTCGTTTGCATTTTCTGGTCTACAGTGTTCCCCGGGCATAGCTGAGGGCATTTCAGTGGCTGTGATGTTTTGTGATAAGGGATGGTTGGCTCTGCATGCTAGGTAATATGATCCTAAAATAGATTAGAGAACAAAGCCTAAGCCCTTCGGCTCTGGCCTCTGGTTTACATAAAACACAGACCTGGCTGATACGTTTTAGCTCTTCCTGGACAGTGAGGTCTCCCGCAGAGTTCAGCAGAAGCATCCCTGTTTACAGATTTAAAGGCGTTTTAGATACGCCAGAATGGAAACAAAAAACGAAAACCAAACAAACAGAACACCTTGCAGAAATAAAAAAAAATGATTGCATGGTTATTATCTAATAAGAAGAAATATAATTAGTGTCTACCAAAATGAACATTGTTTTAACGTTAATTCTGTTTACATAACTAATGTTCTGTGTTAGGTGGATTTAGAACATTAAGTATGTTCCATGCAGAAATCCATACAGATTTCACATAAAAGTCTGCAGTTTCCCAATAATCCTTCAAAGGGTCACTGGAGGGGAACCCAGAAATGCTAACCCATTTGGTGAGAGAGTAGAGAGCAGCAGGAGTTTGGGGTAATTAACAGGCTGGATGGAATCTTTTTGTACCTCTGCAAATTACTTAGAGCGATCTAGATGAGATCTGTTCCTAGAACTGTCCAAATGCATGAGATTTTGTTTAAACCAGTCACAATTTTGTATCCGGATTAATTACAAAGACTGCTTTCTACAATTCTCTTTTACATAAAAAAAAAATCCATGATTATATTGCTATTTGAGAACCACTAGATTCTCAATTCTCATGCTTACATGAGGGAGGCAGTTAACCCTAATCTGAAAGAAGGAAATTTGGTTGTGGCATTTGTAAGAATACTCTTGGAGGGAAATTCAGTTTGGAATGTGACAAAATTGATAATGATAACCCTGGAGGAAACCAGTCTATTTTGACCTATTATTCCACATGAAGCGTCCTATGTGAACATATTTCATATAGCCGAGGTACAGTGCAGGCATCTGAGAAGAGTCTTGATTGTCGGATTCTCAGACTGTTGGAATTCCATGAACACGGGGAAGAAAGAGACAAACAAGTGAAAATAAAATTAATCATGGGCCATCAGACATAGTTTTGGTTTCAAGGAACATTTAATTAAATATACAGGCAAAGTATCTTTCCTGACATGGATAAAATACACCCTTCTTTTAAAGCATGGGACGTAAGTGGATGTCAAGAAGAGATAAAGGGAGGTAGAATCTTGGGTTGGCGGAGCTCAGAGGGACGCCTGACATCATCCCACCAGCCTCGTCATCTTAAAGCTGGAGACCCTGAAGCCCCCGAGAACTTATGTGGCTTGCCCAGCTGAGGCTTTTTTCCCACCATGCCTCACTTCTCTTGAAATAAAACATGCTCAAGAACCCAGCAGTTCATCAGCTGCCTCTTGACTAGAAGGAGAAACAAAAGGAAGGGAAGAAGGGAGAGGGGGAGATCCTTGTTCAAGGAGGAAGCCCTTCTTCCTGTGGCTCAGCCCAAAGCCCCCTAAGTAAACTTGTCTTCGATTTCAAGCTGCCTCTCCATCTGTCCTCTTACTCCCGTTAATCTACGCTGATATCATTAGTTACTGAGGTTCTGTGCCCGATTAAAAATGAAATGAGTGTGAGGATAGAATGTAAGAAAATCGGGGTGCCTGGGTGGCTCAGTTGGTTTAGCGTCTGCCTTTGGCTCAGGTCGTGATCCCAGGGTCCTGGAATCGAGTCTAACGCCAGGCTCCCTGCTTGGCGGGGAGATTGCTTCTCCCTCTGCCCCTCCCCCTTCCCCTGCTCATGTGTTCTCTCTCTCACTCCGACAAATAAATAAAATCTTAATAAAAATAAAAAAAGAAAAGGTGGATAGAAAGTAAATAAAAAAAAAGAATGTAAGAAAATGTTACAGACAGCACATGATATATCCATATTGAAGAAGAATACATTGGCTGTTTAAATTTTCATCCTAATGAATCCATTGTCCTACCAAAAAAAAAAAAAAAGTTTATGAGGGTGCATAAATGCTAACCTAATAAAATATGCTCCATGACCCGAATGTCCCTAATATTAATTAGCAGGAGGGTGAATGCCTGCAAGCCTGAAAGAATGATTTAGGAGTCTTGGCTTTTGTTTCTAATTTGTTGTGTGACCCTGGGCATGTCACAACACTTTTGTTCTAGCTTCTCAGTCCATAAAAAGGATAGTAAAATTGCCCGCCGGGGTAACCTCAAAGAAGTGCCCATGCGGACGATTGATGTCGCTGCTGCTGCTGGCTTACACACCTGAGATTAAAGGCAGGGAATAAAAATGTAAAGTCATTGTTGTAATCGTTGTTTCTGTTCCTGCACCACGAGCAGCGTTAGCCCATTTGCTGCCACTCGACACCGGCCCCCTGCACAGCGTCCCCCAAGCATGCAGGACGGCTTTTACACGTGCTCCCAGCCACGGCTTGTCTCAGACTTTCATTCATCCATTGGTTCATTCACCTGGGCACTCATTTATTTATCTAACAAGTACTTTCTGAGTCCCTGGGATGCCATACGTATGGTGCTACATACCAAGATACAGCATTGAGTAAGACGACCCTCCTTAGGGACCTTGTATTCTAATGACACCTCCATTTCTTCTAGTACTGCCTCTCTTCTCCTGGACCCTATTTGCTTGTCTCCTGCTGCCCACAGGGACCTTGAGGTGACAAAGCTCCCCAGACCAGTGTTCATTTGGAAAACGGAGAACGTACCTCTCTCCCTCCATGTGCTGGCATTAGCTTGAGACCTGTGATGGTGTGTACAATTCTCAAGCATGACAGATACCACCTGCTGAAGGATTTTCTGTGCCAGGCACTAGGCTAGATGTTTGTTTTTTCAGGATCTCATTTACTCATGCTCAACAAGGTAGACACAATTACTAACGCTTCTTGGCAGATGAAGAAACTGAGGCATAGGAGCTTTCAAGCAGCTTGATCAAGTTCTAAGACCAGTCCGTGATTGAACTGGTATTTTGGGGTTTAAAGCCAGCATTACCTGGCGCTGTGTTGCCTCTTTGTTTCAAGGGCGTTTTGCTCAAGGACCCGTTTTGTATTTAACTCACAGCCCCTCTCTACCCAATCCCTTCCTCCCTGCCTCTGTAGGGTGGATAGGCACCGCAGAGACTGTACAAGACTGAGATGCGAGCTAGAAGCTTGGTGCTCTCCCAGGGGGCATTCCTCTCCTCCCCTCCAGCATCAAGCCTCCTGGGAATGGCTTCCTCTTCCCTTAGTAGAGGCTCTTTCTTGGGAGGAGGCTCCCAGCCCTTCATGCGTATGGAGCTCTGGCAGGCGGTTCTAGCCCCGGATACTGCTGCCCTGTCCTGAATTAAGACAATACATAGGCAATCCAAGAATTCGGCAATACATAAGAGTTTGAGGGATCTAGGTTTTTATTAATTCTAATAAGGATGTCAGCAAAACATCCTCGTGATTGCTGCGGTGAAAAAACCTCATTAGCTTATCCCCCATTCTAGCTACACACTTTTTTTTGAAGTGTTATCTTCTCTGGGCATGACCAATGGATGCATGGATGCAGTCGTTGGGCCAGAGAAACAGTGCCATTCGCCTTGCCATACCTAGGGGCCAAGTAGCAGTTAGCTTGCATTAAGGCTGTGCCACTTTGTACGACCTCCTTTTTCTAGTAGCACAAGTACAGGGGGTTACGGAGAGCTGCGTGTCGAGTGGGAGAAGAAAGGGGCAGGCTTCCTGTTCAGGCTAACTCACAGTCCCAACGCGGAGGACTGAGATCCAGAGACAAGCTTCCTTGTATCATAACTGAATCTTGCTATGGTATATGGTCTTTGCAGATTATAAAAAGCCATGCATAACTGAAAATCTAATAGGCAGAAAGAGTGAAACCAGGACACCTGGGTGGCTCAGTCGGTTTGAGGGCCTGCCTTCAGCTCAGGTCGTAATCCCAGGGTCCTGGGATTGAGTCCCACATCGGGCTCCCTGCTCAGTGGGAAGTCTGCTTCTCCCCCTATCTCTGCCTCCTGCTCGCGATCTCTCTCACTCTCTCAAATAAATTAAAAAAATCTAAAAAAACCTCAAGGTTTTTAGAAAATATAGTAAAATGAAAAATATCAGAAAATAAGTGTTGTTCTATGAAACCTTTGGGCATACATATGTGGATATATGCACTGGGTTGTACACGTTTCTTTCCGTGAGTTAGGGTTCAAATGTTTGCACGCCACCACTGAGATCTTTGGTAAAGCCCCAGAATATGAAAGAGGTTTATATTATAAAATCATTCTCTTGTTCCCAAAATGACCATGGGCACACTTTGGCTGCTGCTGATGGCCTTTTTTTCTTCTCTTCCTTCTTTTTTATTTTTCCTTCAGTTTTAACAAGTATCATTTGCTCATGTTCAATAGTGAGTTAATGGACTTACCCCTTCTTTCATAAGAAGATGGTTTTCTTTGGAAATCTCATTTTTATTTTATTTCTTTTATTGTTTTATTTTTTGAAAGAAAACTACAAGTTTTAACTGAAAGATGTAAACGATGTAAATAAAGGGAGAGGATGTACCATACCCCTGAAGGGCAACACTAAATAGCGTTGCAAGTTTATTGCAAATTGGATTTTCATTCCCTCGCACATACACTTTGCTTTTTAGTTTTGTTTATTCAGTCCTTTTGCTCGTACTTATCTATTACATTTAAAATTTCCAAGATAGGTAGGTATTTTTTTTCTATGATACCCTCTTAAATCTTTCTGAGGATGTCAATTTTTTATAACAGTATTTTTTGAGGTATTTTTTCTATCTTTATTCAATTTGGTGACTTTTTATGGTAATGTTTCTTCCTAAAAACTTGGAGATACGGGGTTTCTGTTGATCTTTGTCCTGAAATTTTCTGGCCACCTGCCAGTCATATGTCATCTTCTGGGGAGCCCTGAGAGCGGATAGGAGAAACCATATGGGCAAGAGGAGTCTACCTTTAGCTCTCCTCTGAGTACAGGTGCTTCTGGTGCCCATGAGGACGTATAATTTTCCAGATCTTACCTTTCCAGCACCAGTGTCCACATGCAAGGCTTTGCCCATGGGCAAATCCTCCAATTCTCCAAATACCCCACCTCCTCCCCCTTCGTCTTCCCGCTCATCACCCTCTGTGTCTGCTGCTCCTTACATCCATTGCCTCGGAGCTGGGTGTTCTTCTGGGATTGTTCCCAACATTAAACTTTGTTTTCCTTTGTTGATTAATCCATAGTGCTGACCTTAGGGCTTTGTGTCAGTAATTCTTCAACTTTTCTGGTTCATGGAGGACACTCTTATTTTCTAAGATTATGTTAAAATGTATTGCTGATATTGATCAGGCTTAAAGTTTGCTTCAAAGCACAAAGTGCGACACCAAGTGTGTCTCCTGATCCAATCTTTTAACTGTCCCTTTGATGTTTGATATTAACTTTTCATATCTGGAATCATTACCTCTCCTAAAGTGGGTAAGTAGTATTTCCATTATGGGTCCTCTTATTTTCACAAAGCAATATAGTTTGTTTGTTTGTTTTGTACTCTCTTTTAAGCAAAGTAATTTAGGTTTTTTGCTTAGAAAAAGTAAGAGGAAGAAGTCCCAAGCGTACAGCATGCTATTCTTTTTGTGGAATTACTTATATTATTAATACAGGCTAGGTCACAGTTAACGCTTAATATATAAAATTACTGCTTAATATACGTGTGTGTGTATCCCTCTGTTCTTCTTTAGGTAATTTCTACATCATCTGTGATATAACGAAATAGTGAGTTTCAAATCCGGCACATTGGCTTTATCTCTATGGTGGATTTTCATGTCTTTTTATTTTCTACAGGATTATCAGGGCAGACACTTCAATCACATCTTTACCAGACTTGCCTTCTATCCCTCAGTAGACAGAAACGAACAAAACAAGAAAGACTGCTGTGTAAACAGGGTCATAGGCCAAAGTAGCCCATCTTCTGAACGTTCACTTTCCCTGGAGTGGGGCTTGACACCTTCATCTTTGTATTTCTGCGGTCTCTTCACAGCTTTGCTTAATTGCGCCATTTACAATCTCTAGATCTCACTCAAGTACCAGTGCAGAAGGGCTTTCTAGGGCGGTCACCCACGGAAAGACTGCATCTCTGATAAAACAAACACTGACCAGGCAAAAACTGTGTTGGCAGGAGACCTTTCCCCTTAGGATCGATCAACAATTGCACACTTTCCACAACTAAACAGAAAACGTCCATGGCAAAGCCCACCAGAAGCAAGTTTCAAGAGGCCTGATTTCAAGAAGTTGGAGAAGACAAGGAAACCAGAGAAACCATCGGGAAATCACCACAGTGACTACATAGGAATCATTATGGGAAGGATTTGGGGATATTTGCCTTCATTTAGTCTGGCACGGGAGGTAAATGGGTCTGCTTTTCTCTGCAGTCTTACATAACAGTCACATTTTCCAGCTGAATGGAGCTCACGGTGGTTCTTAACCTCTTTCTCTTCTAGCTAAAATTATGACTCATTTTGGATATGTAATTGCCTTACTCTTTCATTTTTCAGTGGAGCTAAAAGGAGGGAGAGAGGAAGGGGGAGAGGGAAAAGGAGAGGGGAGGGCAGGTCCTTAAGGGGAAGCCCAAAAGATTGGATGGAAGATACTAATGCTGGCAAAGAAATACAGGCTTCTGCTTGCTTGGGTTTCTGGGCTCAATCCTCTGCTTGGAATGTTGCCTCCCTTCCCTCTTGGCTTGAAATTCACCTTCTCTCGGCAGACTGCCCTGCCCCCACCCCACCCAGGCTAAACGCTCACTTTCTGGCCTTATCTTTCTTCATATACTCATGTGATTATGACCCCTACTGGACCTGAAGGTCGCAAAGGCAGTGTCTTTGTTTTGCTAATAAGCCATACTGCAGAGAGATTAGAGTGCCTGTTTGATAAAGGAAAGAACGACATCTTCCCCCTCATCTAAACTGACATTCTGATGAAGTGTGTGGGCCTGCGTCTGAGTTGTGGGGGAAAGTGAAGTTTGCCTGGCACCCCACAGACTAGTCTCCTTTTCATCCTGTCTTCCTCGAGTTTCCATTTTCACTCACCTACTCCTCTCCCCAGCTCGGCCTCAAAGTGCTAAATGTGACTTTGGTATTTTGCTGAAGGACTCTATCTTTTTCTTACCTGTCTAAATATCTCCCTAACCCAACCTTGGTTTTCTTCGTAAAATACAGTAAGAACTGTATAAAGCCCGTTGGGTAAATTGGTTATACTTTTTCTGAATTGGAAAAGAAATATTATTGACGTGTGAATTCAGACACGTTGCTATTTCCGCAGGAAGTCATTTCTTTGGTGATGAAATTTGTGACTGAATCATTTCAAGAAAAGTAATATTTTGACCACAAAAAGTAATCAAGAAAAAGAAAAGTTTTAAATTATAAGAAAAAAGCCCAATTATCATTCAAAATGAATTTGTCACCCTGATAATCTAATGTTATCAAGTGAGGCATCTTTTCACAAAAGTTTAAAATTGGGGGGAAATAAAAATTGTGTGAAGCAATTTTACCTAAAGAATTAACTAAATGTACAAATTTCATAAGGAAGAGTAGGTAGGGGTATGTGGCTGGCTTCAGTCCGTGGAGCATGTGACTCTTGAATCTCGGGGTTGTGAGCTCGAGTCCCACATTGGTGTAGAGATTACTTAAAAATAAAATCTAAAAAAGAAAAAGCATTTAAAATTTTTTAAAAATTGGGGATGCCTGGGTGGCTCAGTCGGTTAAGCGGCTGCCTTCGTCTCAGGTCATGATCCCAGGGTCCTGGGATCAAGGCCCACATTGGGCTCCCTCCTCACCAGGGAGCCTGCTTCTCCCTCTGCCTGCTGCTCCCCCGGTTTGTGCCCTCTCTCTCTCTGACAAATAAATAGATAAAAATCTTTAAAAATAATAATAATAACATAAAATTTTTAAAAATTTACTCCAAAAGCTGGAAAATATTAACAATATAACAACTTACAGAATAATAGATACAGGACACCAGAGGGAGATTGATTAAAGCTATTAAATAAACTCATTTTTGACTTAATAACGATGCTGCTGTATAGTTAATAAATTTGTTCCGTTAATGTATCACTTTAATAAAGTTTAGCTTATCCTTTCCTTATACTTTTAACTCATCATGATTAAAAATGCATTAGCACTACCTTTTCAAAGAATTAATATATAGTTTTTATACTGTAGGAAGAAAGTTCTAGAAGCTTCTCTCCAAAAGGGATAAGACATTAAATAAATCACTTTAAAGAAATAGGACATGGGGCGCCTGGGTGGTGTAGTCGTTACGTGTCTGCCTTCGGCCCAGGGCGTGATCCCGGCGTTCTGGGATCGAGCCCCGCATCAGGCTCCTCTGCTGGGAGCCTGCTTCTTCCTCTCCCACTCCCCCTGCTTGTGTTCCCTCTCTCGCTGGCTGTCTCTCTGTCTGTCAAATAAATAAATAAAATCTTAAAAAAAAAAAAAAAGAAATAGGACATGAAGCGGTTTTCTTTTTAAAGTTTGTCTTAGCAAAAACTTCAAACTTAAAACATTTAGTTGAAATATTAAAACATTAAGGAGAGAGAAATATTAAGGTATTTAAGTAATATTATAAAGATAGCACATATCATGTCTTCATTAGACTTAAAAAGAAACAAAGAGAAGTATACTAACTTGGACAAGTTTTTTCTTTTCTTTCTTTCTTTCTTTCTTTCTTTCTTTCTTTCTTTCTTTCTTCCTTCCTTCCTTCCTTCCTTCCTTCCTTCCTTCCTTTCTTTCTTTCTTTCTTTCTTTCTTTCTTTCTTTCTTTCTTTCCCTCTTTCTTTCCTTCTTCACAAGTCTATATGTATATAAAGGTTAACTGCCTTCTATTGTAGCCTGGCCATAAATACAGAGGGGACAGTGGTGCTGAAACAAACATATCTGTTTGGTCGTTTATGGATCTAACATAATAATAGCTAAGGTGTATCTGGCATCTGCCAAGATCATGGCATTGTATTATTTTAATTCGTATGACCTGCTCCATCATGTTGAAGATTCAACTAAGGCCGTATCTCCCTTTAATCAATGGGGCCCTATTTGCTGGGTTGTGCAAGGAGTCTGCTTTCTCCCTTGGGGGCCTCTCTCAAGAAGACCAACGGGTTACACAGCCCAGCTGGACCAGACCTGCTTCCAAATCTTGCCAACAGAATCTGAGGAATATGATTGGTCCACTGATGGATCTCACATTTTCTGGGGTTGTTACTTCTGCAAATGCCCCTGGTTTATGCTGGTATGTTTGGCTGTAACTCCCAAAGCACAGCTTTCTTGCCAGGATAATCCATTCATTCTGCTGGAACCAGCTCTCAATAACCTAGGCTCTGATATTGGGCCTAGGAGTCCTAGCAAGTTTGCCTTTTCCTTGCATACCATTGCAATCCCTTACAGAGAATAAGAACCCCCAAAGGGTAGGAACTGTATGCCTCTCCATGTTCCCGAAAGCTCCCAGGTCTTCATGCAAATTTGCCCACCTTCTCTGCAAAATACCGTGGAGTACTGGAGGAGCATACTTTGGGAGGCCAAAAACAAAACAACTTCAACCAAAAATAAAAACAAAAATGAAAAAGCAATGCTTCCTTAAACCAAGAAAATATGCTTCAGGTTTATTTACTACTACCATCTAGGATAAGAGGGAACCAACATTATTTGAATGGTAACCTCCCCAGGTAAATTTCAATCCAGCACCGAGCAATAAAACAATATACACAGCACGCCAGAGCTGAAGAGCAGTTTATCACTCTGCCCTTTCTAGTACTACCATCGCTTCCTTCCAAGCTTGTGGGTTTATTATCCGTATCTCTGGATGAAGGAACTTCTTAATATCACTCATTAACTCATGAACAAAGAAGGGGGCTACCTTTATGGCTTTAAAATATACATTTCATGGTACATACAGCCAAGAAATAGCTCTTAACTTTCCATTTCTCATAATTTAACTTCCCGTATTTTTGAAACCCTTATTCAACTTCAAAGGCTCTCTTCTTAGAAGAAAATTCTGAGTCAAATCTAAGTTATCTGACTAAAATTTCATAAGAAATAATATGAATTTGTTGCAGTTGGGTTACAATTTGATTATTTCCCTCATGCTCTGTAAACCTTGGCAGTTTGACCATAATCAGATGTAGATTTAATATCTGAATCAAATAAAATCAACTAAACCAAAAAACCTCTTTAGTTATCTTCCCACTGAATATGATGCCTTTAGATTCTGCATCTCCATGGTAGGGGCTTTTAAATATACTTAATTTAAAAAAAACATGTCTAGTTTTTATTCTCCTCCTAATATTTATGCTTATACTCTATAATCATCGGAGCTGGAAGTTATTTTCTCCTGTAACTTTTAACTTAAAAATCTTATTTATGGGAACAAAGACGTTCTGTTTCTAGTCACTTATGGAGTCTCCTTTTGGGTTTCAAGAATTAAACAGTTGTTTGAAATGTACATATTGCTTTTCTGTACATGTCTCTAGATTTCGGAGTAGTATAAAACACTGGGAAATACCACATGTGTAGTTCTGAATACTTTATATGCAATTTCTAGTCATTTGTTAAGTATTTATTAAGTAATGAACCAAACTAAAAAATTTCCATAGGATTTTGCAGGACACCCACTCCGGGTAGAACTTGTGCCCCTGGTAACTAAGTCTACCTTATCCAAGTCTTTCAAAATGTTTTAGAAGTTCATTTTCAAGGTTGGAACCCCACATATATGGTACCCTCAGACATTAACTACAGTTGGATTTTATGTCAGAGTCAACACATCAGCACCATGTCATCTGGCATGGAGGGAAGAAAATTCTTTGCATTCTTTAGAACTTTTTGTAAGTGACAAAAAAACACCTCTAACTGATTTTAACAGTGAAAAGTATTTATTGACTCACGTAATTAAAAGTCCCAAGATAGATGGCCTTCAGACAAGGTTTGAGTTGACAATTCAAACAATGTCACCAGGAGACCATCTTCCCATTGGTTCTCCAGGGCCTCCCACTACCCTCCGCCCACCCCAGGAGCTCCAGGTGGCAACATGGAGGCAGCATTCTAAGATCTCACCTCTTCATGCCTTCCAGGATAACTAGCTCCTTCATAAGCTGTGGGATGCAAAATCTTTGATCAAAATCAGGCAACATGTCCTTCCCTGAACCAATCTCTGTGGCCAAGGGTATGAAACATGTCTGTAGTCTTAAATTATCCCTCTCCTTCCCAGATATGAGATTGATCCTCTGGGCAGGGGTGAAATCCCTGGTGTAGGAGATGGGATAATGAATGCAGAAGAGGCAATCATCAGATACCCATGACGCCCTTCCTCTCCACGCTCTTCTTTCCCACCTCCTTTTATTAGGAGACACACAGATGTAGAAAACAGCTCCCCGTATCTTAACAGCCTATTTGACTGCTTTCCAGTGGGGGTCCTCCAAGGTAGGCTGCTGTCTCTGGCCATTTCCACAGGGCAAAAGGATGCCTGTATTCTTTCTTGTTGATGTAATTTATTCAGCCAACAGTTCATTACTTTACTCATTCCTTTGCTCATTCAGTATGTATTTATGTGTCAGATACTGTGCTTTCTCCCCCATCTCTTCTCTTAGGACCGGGTGAAGGTGCTGGGCCTGGTTGGAGAAGCTGACCCCATGTAAGCAGTGGGCTTAGAGGTTGTGGGAGCAGAGGGGGAAATGGTGAGAAATTCTCGTTGCTAAGATGCGGGCCTGCTAAGGTCTGCTTGATGGGCTTATAACTCCACCTGCTCTTATCTAGAAATGCCTCGGCGTTTTCAAGGTTGTTAGTTAGCTATTCAAAGATAATCCTTGGGAAGCTCCAATTTTCAAACCAAGTATCTTTCCATGTATTTTAAAATTCTCTTCTAGATAACAAGGTAATCACTATCATTTGTTGGGAACACCTAGTGGACAGTATGTTATTTATTTTACTCCTATTATTTTATTAAGCCTTTACAACAAACCTCCAAGGTAGGAATTATGATTTTACCCATGAAAAAAGGAAAGCATAGAGAGGTCAAGTAGACTTCTCAAGGTATAAAGGGACAGAATCAGTATGTCAACCGAGATCTGCCCCATGCCAAAGCCCCTGCTTATTCCGTGGGCTTCTCTCTTCCGTAGGTACACCGCACCCTGTTAGTAAATATCAAGTCTTATTTTCATTCTTAGGTTACACTTAACCCCATTCATCATATCACTGTCTATTCAGTTCAATTAATGAGTTATTCTGAAAGTGATACTGGGACCTGGAATGTGTCTACAAGACCATGCGATGGAATTGCATTTTACTGGGGCCTGGGAGGAGAACTTAGGTTACCTGATTCCCACCCCAGAGTTCTTTTCTGGATCCCCTTTTCATAGATCCTGCCGGAATTCACATTACAGTTGGCGAGCAAGACTCATAGAAGACAACTCTACCCTTGGTCATCAAAGCAAACTGTACAAATGCAGTTGAATGTCAAATGGAATGGGGTCAACAGTGAGAGCTACAGGGGGAACCTGGAGCATACACTATTCCAGCGATTCCTTTTTCTTTTCACCATTGTTGAAAGAAATCTTTTTTTGCCCTGCCTCACTGTTCCACACAGAGGAACTCCCATCAGAATAATGTGCCTGCATTAGAAGTGAGTTATCTGATTGGTGAATGACACGGATCCCACAGTAAATGGTGCACGTTCCTTGATAGGGTAAAAGTCATCTATTTAAAATCTGCAAGCCTGCAAAGCATCAACAATCAACGCTCTTCCCTCTCTGCCAGACCAGAGCAAGGCAGTGATCCAGGAGAAGTGGGTATGCTCGGGTGCTCGGCTCCATAGTTCCCAATGTGGTGTGGGCACAGATCATTAGCCAGCTCTGCTGTTTTGGCCGTAGGTATAAATCCGTATTTCGCAATCAGGTGCCACTTTCACCTCCATCCATTGGTCTCCTGTGTCTCATTTCTCAGATGCTTCAGAGCTCTGTAGGGGAAGAAAGAGGTGTTATTATTTACTGACCTCTTAAAACTCCCCAAATATAAAGCATCCATTTCCTTCTTTAAAATTCAGCAACCACCATGCCTTATTACGGAGTCAAAGAAACTCAGAGTAAAACATCTTTATTAATATTTCAATTTTCATTGTAAGAGTTCAGCAATGATTTACCAAGATGTCCTTTGTAATACATGTGACTGCTTTTCCTAGGGCCCTGGGCAGTTTATGACCGTGGGGTAGAGGTGCATGGCAGCCCACATCACTGCCCTCTACCCCGTCTGACTTCAGCCACAGCCGAGGCGGATAGTTCTCTGTGAGCTCAAACCCTACCACCTCAGGCAGGTAGCCCGTGTTGTTCATTTTCAGCCCCACAGCCCTCTCCCAAGCCGGGAGGCTGCTCACTCAGCCTGCAAGCACAGCCTGCAGTTGTGGGGGAGTCAATGCCCACGAGGGCAAGCCTCAGGCAGGGAAGGAGTCGAGCCCGTGAAGAAGTGCTCTAGGATGTCTGTCCTTTGGGTGGACAACTCTTTTCTTTTTTCAAAGACTTTATTTATTTATTGAGACAGAGAGAGAGCGAGAGAGAGAGAGCAGTGTGTGTGTGGAAGCAGGGCTGGGGGGAAGGCAAAGGGAGAGGGAGAAGGAGAAGCAGATTCCGCACTGAGCAGGGAGCCCAACACAGGGGTCAGATCCCAGGACCCTGGGGTCCAAAGGCAGATGCTTCACTGACTAAGCCACCCAGGCAGCCCTGGGTGGGCAATTCTGGGAGGCACTTAGAACACTGCTCAAGAGGTCCAAGGGGAACTGACCCCTTTTATCCCACAGAAGTGATGGATAATACACCCTCGTAATGGCATTTCCTCCTTTCCTGTCTCTACCCTTCACTCCTTCTTGCAGGGATCACCTCTCAATCAAACTACCTACCCTCAAATCCTGCTTCTGTCTTCGGAGAGACCCAAACCAAGGTAATGACAAAAGAGGATATACTCTATCCAGAAGGAGTAGACACCTCTTTCCTTGTGGTAGGTGGTTCCATTCCAACCTACGCCCACACACAAGACATATTACTCCCACACCCATATACACATGTGTGCACATGCAGATACACAGGCTCACATATGCTCACACAGACACACACAGATACATAAAAAAATCACACACATACGTCAGGCTTCCGGTCATTGCCTCTGACCAGGTTTCACTGTCACCACCTAAAGGCATAAAGAAGGACCATGTCTCCATCAAAGCCATGTCCCCAAAGGCTGGCCTTTTCTTCTGGGCTTATCCAGCTGTATTCTGAACTCATCTTGTTTACTACTCTCAACAACTGGTTCACGTGCAAGACAACATCTCCTAACCCTGTGAGAAAATGTCAAGGTCTTCGTTGAGCTGAATTACAAATGCAGTTCCAAGTTGGCTTATCCCCACCTCGATCAGTTAAACAAGACTTTCTGACACTTACTGCTATCCTTCTCCCATTTTAGCCAATAGCTTTATTTGTGCATCCTGACCCAAAAGCTTTTCCTGGATCACCTTCCTCATTGTTCTTTTGTTCAGGATATTGCTATCTTTGAGCTCCCTTTGTGTTTTTGGAGGGATTTTTTTGCTTTTTTCCCTTTCAGGTTCCAGAACTATTCCTTGAGGTGCTGCATGAGACAATCCCTTTGGAAGCAGCTTCCCACACAATCTTTCCTGTAGTCTCACCAAAGCCATGGCCTGGAATCCGACTCCCTTTTTATTCCCACGGTCGCCTCATTTCCTTAGAGTCTGGATATTTGGGGCCCTGTTGCAGGCTGGGTTCCCCAGAAGCAGACACTGAGATTATCACACATTAAGTTTTTCAGGGAACGTCCTTCAGATCGACACCTGGGGTTGGGGGGTGGGGAAAGGAAGCGGGCAGAGGGAGAAGGTGGGCTGTCACACAGATGCAACAAGGCCTCGGCCCACAGAGAGTCCTGACGCGGAGAAAGCTCTTCGGAGTTGTCCTGAGTGGAGCTGGCCCGGGTTATCTCCTTGTGGGCCAGTCGTTGGATGCTGGCTGCTCTGGAGGAGATAGTAACCGGGCTTTGACTCAAGTCTAGCTAATTCCTAAAGACGGCTGACAGCTGAGGGCTGTGGGCTGCCAACATTCCCAGCAGCTGAGGAAACAAATCCTTCATCCCTGAGGGAGTGGAGGAGGGATCTGGGGAGCAGACAGCATCTCCCACAATCCCTCATTCTTCCACCAGCTATCCTGTAACCCCTCAGCCCTAGCTTCCATCTACGGATCTTCCAGGTGAAAAATCAAACACTCAGCTGCATCTTAAAAAACAAGCAGAAAAACCTACAGAAATTGTGGCACAAGGTAGTCCTATTCTCTATTAAAACAAAAGTTGAAACGTCCAATCTTTTTTGTTTGGGGTAAAAGAAACGAAAGTCTGTGTTTCAAAACATATTTCTGAAACCTAAGGCATTCTTTTCCAGATACACTAAACTTTGTGAATTCTGTAGGAAATAGAAACTTTTTCCCCAAAATAAACCTTGAAACAATTTGAAAATAAGGAGCACCTTCCTTTTGAACCGATGCTAAAAGTTAAGCAGGCCCAGGGGCACTGTGAACCAAACTTCTTAAGAGTTCAAAATTTGAAAAGATTTTAACAACAGATGTCTTCGAGTATGTGGCTGGGTTTTTAAGTAACTAAGGGAATACTGTGCAGGCTCCCAGTTAGAAACTTCTACATTTTTCCCCCCTGAACTTAAAATACATTCATACATTTTATAACTTAAAATACATTAACACGTCCTTCAGACATTATAAACTTATGTGAAGACAGGAGAGCAAACCCATTTGGAAGTATGAACAACCCAATATTAAGTCATTGTTAAAGTTGGAGTTGTGTAACCTCCCCAACCCCCCAAAAAAGCTATACTGAAGTCCTAACCCCCAGTACCTCAGAGTGTGACTTTAGTTGGAGATAAAATCTTTCCAGAAGTAATCAAGTAAAAATGAGGTCATTAGGGTGGGCCGTAATCCAAAATGGCTGGTGTTCTCATAGAGAAAAACAGACATAGAGGGAAATTGATGTGAAGACACAGGAGAATATCATCTACAAGCCAAGGAATGCCCAAGGCCAACGGAAGCTAGGAGAGAATACACCGAACAGATTCTCCCTTGTAGCCCTTGAGAGAACCAACCATGCCGACAGCTTGATTTTGGACTTCTCGTCTCCAGAACTGAGAGATAATGAATTTCTGTTGTTTTAGCTGTATAGTTGGCGGTACCTTGTTACTCCAGTCCCAGGAAACCAACACAGCCACTCCAACAGCACCTTGTCCATTCAGCTTATGCTTCCTTCTTCCATGAAGGCAGCTCAGAAGTCAAACGTACTTGATCTTGGTTCAATCATTTGGGCAAGTTACTTCATTTCTCCAAGACTATTTTTTCATCATGAAAAATAAGAACATTAATAATACCTACTGTAGAGTTCTTTTGACTATGAAGTGAGCTAAAATAAATAAGATCCTTCCTTTCTAGGTGTTAGAAATTCAAGAGCATCACATAAGTCCAATTGGCTATCTTCCCAAAACATGCTTATAAATCTATTGGTGGTCGGTCTGATCCTGGTAACTTTTATGCCCCTTAGAGATTCAAGTTCAGCCTCCCTTCCTCTGTTCATTACTGCCCGTTATTAATATTGCTGCTATTACTTTTCAAGTCTCAATGACTGAAACTCTTAAGTCTCTTGAAACAAAATAATTATCTTTGTGTATTGAAAAAGTCGTAAACCAGAAAGACAACAACCTTAGAGCAAGGTTGACATGTCATAGTGGATCAATCTGGGGCCACCGTAGATTAATTAGCAGTGTGGGTCACAGCCAGGTACCAACTTTCAGCCTCTTTTGAGCCAGATATGTACACGGGGCTTTTTATTTTATTTTATTTTATTTTTTTATTTTTCAGCTGAAAGTTCTCACATTTATTACTGAACCAACCTACTGGTGTAGAGGGATAGTTACAGAGAAAAATCATTTCCCTGATAAAACATGTCTATTGACCATGTAGGAGGGATGTTTACAGAGTGATGGGATAGGAACTCATGATCTTCATGCAGCTTAAATATGTGTGCCAATTAGGTGTATCATCTCATGATGTGTGATACCCAGTGTCTCCTCTTGGAGTTGTACCTGATTTTATTACCAGTTTCATCCAAATCCACTGGGGAATGGGATGATTCTGATTTTGTTTCTTGGCCAGAAATCACTTGATCCTGGAAGTCTTGTGAGAAGATAGGGCAAGGAACAGTCAGCCCCACACAGCAGGATGGCAGGATGAAAAAGACAGGGACTTTATTATTTTAAGTGTATTTTAAAAGCCAGATCATTATCCTTGGTTTGTGCGACACAGACTCTTTCAAATAATACCCAAACATGGGGCACCTGGGTGGCACAGCGGTTAAGCGTCTGCCTTCGACTCAGGGCGTGATCCCGGCGTTCTGGGATCGAGCCCCACGTCAGGCTCTTCTGCTACGAGCCTGCTTCTTCCTCTCCCACTTCCCCTGCTTGTGTTCCCTCTCTCGCTGGCTGTCTCTATCTCTGTCGAATAAATAAATAAAATCTTTAAAAAATAATAATAATACCCAAACACTACAGTATTTCATATAGATGATCTTTGGACCACTGGCTCGATTTTATTATTTGAACACTTTTCATTCATTGGCAGAGATAATTAAATCCTGATTAAACCACAGTGAGATACCACTTCACACTTACTAGGATGCTATAATTAAAAAAAAAAAAAAAGAAGGAAAACAGCAAGTGTTGGTGAGGATAGGGAGAAACTGGAATCCTTGTACGTTGCTGGTGGGAATGTAAAGGTGCAGTGCTGTGAAAAACAGTTTGGTGGTTCCTCAAAAAAGTTTAACATAAAATGAGTATAAGACCCAGCAATTCCAGTCCAAAGTATATACCCCAAAGAACTGGAAAGAAGGACTCAAAGAGATACTTGTGCACCAATGTTCATAGCAGAATCATTCACAATAGCCACAAGGTGGAAACAACCCCTGTGTCCAGCAACAGATGAAGGGATGAACAAAATGCTCGAGGTACACACAATGGTATATGACTCAGCTATAAAAAGGAATGAAGTTCTGACATGTTACAACATGGATCAACCTTGAAAGCGTTGTACTAACTGAAATAAGCCAGACACAAAAGGACACATGTATATGATTCCACTTACATGAAATATCTAGAAGAAGCAAATTTAGAGGCTCAAAAAGTAGATTTGAGGTTGCCAGGGCTTGGGGGTAGAGGATAATGAGAGTTCATTGCTTGATGGGTACAGAGTTTCTATTTGGGGTGATGGAAAAGTTCTGGAAATGGATGGTGGCAATGGTTATACAACATCGTGCATGTAATTAACACCATTGAATTGTATATCTAACAGTGGCAAATCTTACGTTATCTATACTTTACTACTGAAAAATAAAAAGAACGAAAAATCAATTGTATAATTATTCTATTGTTTTCACATAGAACCTAGGACATGAAACAAGGAACTTTACAGACATTGGATGATCTCATGTCATCTTCATCTTCACACTATTTGACAACTAAGGAAACTAAGGCTCAGAGAGGTGCTCGTGGCCAGTAGCTCCTAACTGGCAAACTGGGTTGGGATTCAAGTCCTAGTCGTTCCCCAGGACTAAATACACAATACGTAGGTTTCTCTATCTATGATCTTCCAAGATAAGCCAAACACCAGTACCCATTCTTTCTTTATAACAACAGATGTAGGGAAGAAGGGCCCTGTGGGTCCCGCAAAAGCAAATTTCCTGGTTCTAAAGGGAAACTGAGCAGTTTTCTCCAGTCCAGTTGATTATTTGCAAAGATAAGTTATGCCTTGAAAGTGCCATTGGAATGCTTAATGTATTTGTGACCTCAGTCATCTGGAAGACAGCCAAAAATCCAGAAGTGAGCAAAAATTACCTGTTAACACATGGGAGGACAGAAAGGAGTACAATGATGCTGGCTATAGTGTTGAGGCTGAAGCTTTTCTGCCATGCTTCAAAGCCTTTTATTTTTTTAAGATTTTTTTTTTTTTAAAGATTTTTGTTTATTTATTTGACAGAGATAGAGACAGCCAGAGAGAGGGAACACAAGCAGGGGGAGTGGGAGAGGAAGAAGCAGGCTCCTCGGAGGAGCCTGATGTGGGGGCTCGATCCCATAACGCCGGGATCACGCCCTGAGCCGAAGGCAGACGCCCAACCGCTGTGCCACCCAGGCGCCCCTAAGATTTTATTTTTAAGGAATCTCTACACCCAACATGGGACTTGAACTCACAACCCCGAGATCAAGAGTTGTACGCTCTACTGGCTAAGCCAGCCAGGTACCCCAAAGCCTTTCCTTTGTCCCAATCTGCAGCTTTAGCAGAGAAGAGGTGGAGTGGGGAGGATATGGGGCAGTTTTCCTAAAGAAAATTGCAAATGGCTATGAAGAAGAGAGTCTGCCCTTCCTGGTGAGCCACATCCTTACTGCACCCTCTGTGTGTGGTCCTTTCCCCTTTGTCATCTTTTTGACTCCTTGTTTTCTATTGGACTTTTAAATGCTGGTGATACCCGGGGTTCTGTCCTTCCCACTTCCTTTTTCATACTATACATCCCCTTGACTGACCCATTCAGAAACACGGCTTCACCACCCCTGGTCCCAGATGACATCTACATTTCCAGTCCTGACAGCTCTTAGACCCATTATACATCTCCAACTGGATGTCCCCAGCCGTATTCATCATTTTCTTCTGAAACCTTCGTTTCTGCTGGAATGACAACACCGACCAACTGGTCACCAAGCTGGAAACCTGGGAACCCTCCTGGACTCTCTCCCCTTTTCTTCTCTTCTTCTTTTTTTTTTTTTTTGTCCTCCACTCTCCCTAGTTTTTCTGTCCCATCAATTCTATCTCCTGTATGTTGCTAATGATTCCCCATTTTCTTTATCCCACTGTGCTTTGTTTAATTCCTCGTTATCAAACCCTACCAGGACTACTGAAGTAGGCTGTATTTGTCTCCCTGCCTCCAGGCTTATTCCTCTGCAATCTGTTCTCCAGAAAGTGGACAAACAATACCACAATTGATTATATTTTTCTTCTGCCTTAAAGGCTTTAGTGGCTGATGCTTGTTTGCAAGATAACTTTCAAACATCCAGGCTTGACATGGGTGACAAGTTCGTTTGTGTTTTTTACAGTCTTGTCTCAGGCCACTTTGCTATCCACCCCTGAGCTGTGGTTATCCTGGCCAGCTTATAATTCCAAAAATGCACACGGCCCAACTTGCTTTTGTGCTTTGACATGTACTGTTCTCTCCACACGGAATGTCCATGTACTCCCTCATCCTTCACCTCTATGCCAAACCCTTATGGGTCCTTAGGGACATAGTTCTCATATCTTCTTTTAGAAGCATGTCCTGATGGCCATGGGCTGATTTTGAAGCTTCTCCTTCATAACCATCCTTTATCAGCCTTATCAGTAGGGTGCAGACCTCTACTCCTGATCATGCTGTCTTAATACTGATTTTCTTGGATAGTACCATCACGAGGCTACTTATTATTATAGGTAGGAACTGGGTCAAGCAATTTGATACATAGAAGGAATGAAAGACATGTTGAATGGTTGCTTCTCACCTGGAAAGTTATTCTTTCTCAGTCCAGATCACAAGGGCTTGGTAGGCAATCCTTCCCGGCATTAACAGCAACGCTCTGAGAGCTCCTTGAGACTCCAAGTTTGGAAAAAAAAAAAAAAAAGGTGAATTTGTTGAGAACCAAAAATCAGAGCACATTGGACAGACATTAGAGACATAAAAAAAAAAAACAGAGTAATGATGATGAAATTGGATTACTCAGTGTGACTACTTGCCAGGGGAACTGGTAGACATTTCTTGTTTTTGCTTTCCAGCAATGTTTTTCCCTTTGTATCTTGGTGCCTTTTGGGACACCAACCCTTCTCCACCAACTCAATCCCCATGGTTCAGGCGGGGCTGATCCCAGGCTTCCACACTATTGGTAAACACATGCTCTGAACCTGTCCGATCAGAGCATTCCATTTCTTTTCCCTCCCAATTGGTTCAGATCAATGACACTAAATGCCAGGACTTTCTCTGGAGCTAAACTGAGACTTTCTGTGTTTGCTGAGGTTACTTGGTGCAACTTAAGGCAGAATTATAAACCTGCAGTGGCTGGTTACCAGCTTGGTCTCCACGTAGGAAAAGACTTGAGAATGAAGCCCAGGCAAAAGGAGGAAGAGCTGCAAGGCAGAAAACCAAATTGCTGATGATAATGTTTGAGAGCCAAATCCAACTCTGAATGAAGCCATGCCTGTTTTGTTTTGTTTCTCATGATAAAATAAATTCCCCTTTTTGAAAAAGGTAATTTAATCTGGTTCTCTGTCACTCGCAACCCAAAAAGGCTTCATTAGTACTGAAATCAGGGTGGTCAGCAAATCCAGAGGAAACATCAGACTCTTGATTTGATTTCGGCTCAGGTCACAATCTCTGGGTTGTGGGATCAAGCCACCCCCCCCCCGCCCCCGCACTCAGTGGGGAGTCTACTTGTCCCTTTTCCTCTGCTCTTCGGCACCCCCCCAATCATGTGTGCGCTCTCTCTCAAATAAATAAAATCCCTTTTTAAAAAGATTTTATTTATTCATTCGACAGAGAGAGAGACAGCCAGCGAGAGAGGGAACACAGCAGGGGGAGTGGGAGAGGAAGAAGCAGGCACCCAGGGGAAGAGCCTGATGTGGGCTCGATCCCAGAACACCAGGATCACTCCCTGAGCCGAAGGCAGACGCTTAACGACTGAGACACCCAGGCGCCACAAATAAAATCTTTTTTTAAAAAAAATGTTGCTATTGAATGGCATCTTGGGAAAAGGAGGATGAGCAAAACTATGGCTTTTCTCATTTTTTTCCTCACTCATTTTAAAAAAGTTATATAACTAATATACACACATGGACTTCATATAAAAGATTCAAAAAATACAAAAATAGAAGGAACAAAAGGTGAAAATCCACCCTCATCCCACAACCTCCCCTTGCCATCCTCACCCCCTCATTATGTTATATACATTCCCAGTCCTTTTCTCTGCATTTTCATTACGTATCTTGCAAAACAGCAATATATTTTAAAAACTTTTCCATGTCAGTGTCATAAGATTAAAGGATTAAGTTATGACAAAAACAGAGAATATGCCTCCAGGTAATGAGATACAGGATAGGCAAGTTTCAAAGGGCTAGGAGGGTCAGGAAATCTTTGTATTCAAGCCTGAATAGGGAGGGTTGGGCTGCCAGGGTGCTGAGAGTTTGTGTGGGACAAAGCACTCAGTGGGGCCACGTCACAAGCACACCTCACTGACTTCCCGGTTTTTCCATCCCTGCTGCTCAAATCCTGTGGCTGGGAGGATGGTTGTGTTAGTGTCATCAGGGTATTTATTTTAATAATTAAAATTAATATGTACGTAAAACACTGATTCAACACATGGATGCTATTTTTCCATCTTAACATTTTTATTTAGAGAGTGGTCAATAGAAATTTCATACCATTCATCCGGTTAATCAGGATAGAGCAGGAGAGAGCAATTCAGGCAGATCTGTCTAAAAGGAAACACTGCTTTCCACTTCTTTTTTGCTGTGTTGACTCAGAAACCTGAGCTTGCCTGACCTACTGCAGGAAGAAAAGGAAGGCCTGGAAATAGGATTCCTGCTTTACAGAGATGGGGAGATAGAAGGTACCAGACTCCTGGTAAAGGCTAAATGATTCTGTTGACTAAAGATAATAACCTCAATTTCACAGTAGTAACAAGCTACCATCTTAAGCTTCAATGAATTTCATTTTGAATTCCTCCTTTCACTTTCTTATTTGTATACTAGGACTTTTGAGTTGTGAATGACCCAAAACTAGCTTAAGCGAACACACACACACACACACACACACACACACACACACACACACACACACAGACTCATTTTAAGAGTCAAAATAGTGGTGGGCAGGAGCTGACCTCAAGGACCACCAGATTTGGGGCTTCTTACCTCCATCTCTTCCCTAAGCTGTGTTGGCCTGATGGCTTCTGAGAGAGACTTGTCTTGGAGTTTGTAACGTCTAGGCTTAAACCATCCCAATTTAGCCTCTTTCTCTGGATAAAGATGTAAAAATTGCTAGGGATGGGTTCTGATTGGTCCTCCCTGGATCATGTGACTGCCCTTGAACCAATACCAATGGCTTGAGGGACAAGTTGTTCTGATTGGCAGGTTGGGTTTTGTAATTCCGGCTGCGGCCAGTGTGGGGAAGGCTTGGTGACAAGCTCTGTGGCCAGAAACACACAGAGTGGGGAAGGGAAGGGAAGGGTGGCTTTTCCCAAAGGGAAGAGGTGGCTTTTAATAGAAAGAAGGGCTGCTGGGAAGGCAATATGACAAATGTTTATCCTAGAGGTAATCTTTTATAAATGATCTCGCTAGAATTGTACTGCGATCATGTGGATTAAATCGAACTTTGACATTTTATGTACCAGGCCTTTATCCCCTGTGAGAGTACGTTTCTCACATCATTACCCTTAGTAAACAGATTCTAAATTATTGAGAGAAACTATTCTTTTTCAGAGCTGCTTTGATAGTGGTAATGAGATCTACATTGCATGGAGCTCCTGGCTGGCTCAGTCAGTACAGCATGTGACTCTTGATCTTGCAGTCAGGAGTTCAAGCCCTACATTGGGCATAGTGATTATTAAAAAAAAAAAAAAAAGAAGGGCTGTATTAGGATAGCTCGTCAAAAGCAACAAATTCTCACTAATTATGCATGTGGTGGTTTACTTCTTTCTGCCCTTGCTAGAAGTAGCTGATTAAAAAGTGGGTAAATGACAATTTGTAATTTTTGTAGTTAAAACACAGGTGTGGTAGTTCACGTTGAGTTTCTTGAATTAATAACACTGGTGTAAAATGAGGCTGGGAAACATGTTCTGATGTTGTGAGTATTTGCAGGCCCTTGCGACATGGGAATCAGGAAGGCTGTCTTCAAGAAAGCTCTGGGTCACTTTTGGAGAAACATGGTTCTTTAAAACATTTATACACACATTTTTTTTTTCCCTTAGTGCAACTCAGTGGGTTTGGGAGTTTCTGTTCTTTGGATGAGTAGCAAATAACCATGATAAATTCAGGTCTGTCCTTCCATTACCTTTATGCTAGCTTTTCCTCCAACTGTGGAAAGCTCCGTTATGTCCTTGTCTGGTGGGCCAAGGCACTAGACATCAGAGATACTCTATCTGTTCTCTGGGCCAGTGGTTTTCTTCTTTCGGTGCCCGACACTGGTCTCAGGGGCAAGAGTATCTACAACGGGTGTGGATGAGCGGAAGCGATGGTGAATCAGTGCTTCTCAAACTCACAGGACTCACCCAGGGATCTTGTTAAAATGCAGATTCTGATTCGGTAGATCTGGGGAGGGACTGGAGAGTCTGTATTTCTACTAAACTACCAGATGAAGTTGATGTTGCCCGTCCATGGAAACACATTTTTTTAATGATTTTTTTTATTATATTATGTTAATCACCATACAGTACATCCCCGGATTGATTCCGATGTAAAGTTCGATGCTTCATTAGTTGCGCATAACACCCAGTGCACCATGCAATACGTGCCC
>NC_048219.1:184371479-184381840 GCF_002007445.2 Ailuropoda melanoleuca
GAAAGTGTAGATTGCTCTGGGTAGCATGGACATTTTAACTATGTTAATACTTCCAATCCATGAGCATGGAAACACATTTTAAATCTTTTTTTTTTTTAAAGATTTTATTTATTTATTTGACAGAGAGAGAGACAGCCAGCGAGAGAGGGAACACAAGCAGGGGGNCAGGGGGAGTGGGAGAGGAAGAAGCAGGCTCCCAGCAGAGGAGCCCGATGCGGGGCTCGATCCCAGGACTCCAGGATCACGCCCTGAGCCGAAGGCAGACGCTTAACGACTGAGCCACCCAGGCGCTCCGTGGAAACACATTTTAAGTAACAAGGTATTAAAGTCACAGGTAGGTTTCCTAAATAAATTAGGTACTCTCACTATACTTTAAGTTAACTTTCAATACTTTCACAAATTATATTAGTTTAAGAAATATGCTTTTAAGCAAGGTGTGATGTTATAATCAATACCAGAGTGTTGTGGCTTAGAAATTATGTAGCAAGTATATAAAACAGATAAAATAGGAAATGTATAAAATGTTTTCATATTTGTTTATGGAGCCTAGAAATGTATACAAGATTATTTAGAGATCTGGTATAAACAGGAATAAACTAGCAAGATGCAAATAAACAATCTTCACGTGTAGTTTGTTTTGTTTTGTTTTGCTTTTTAAGTCAGATATATGGCATGGTCTTCTGGACTAAAACTCTATTATAGTAAGAAAAATACAAATATTAATGGTTTTCAAGTCAAGATCTGAAGGAGCAAAAAAGAAACACGAAAATGACTTTTCTATTTTGATTTTGACCATAGCTCTCAATTCTGTCTGCCTGGCGTTTCCACCTTGAAGAGAATGAAAGAGGGATGCCTGGGTGGCTCAGTCGGTTAAGTGTCCAACTCTTGATTTTGGATCAGATCATGATTTCAGTGTCGTGAGATGGAGCCCTGCATCGGGCTCCACGTTTGGTGAGGAGTCTGCTTGAGATTCTCTCTCTCTCTCTCACTCTACCCTTCCCTGCACTCTCTCTTTCTCTCTCTCAATAAATAAATAAAATCTTAAAAAGAGAGAGAAAGAATGAGAAGAAGAAAGAAAGGAAAAATGGAGGAGAGAAAGAAGAGAGAAGGGACATTTCAGATTGACTTCTACCTTTTTGAAGGTGGGGTAATTAAATTAAAAAACAGGTTCCGGAGTAGGTATTACTGTGTCTTGCACACCAGCATTCTCTACCCCTTGTGAAGTAAGTTCACTCCAAGTTCTTCCCGACTTTAGGCCTACGTGCTGCCTACCACTAGTGGCCCCACACTTAGCCCTGGGGATGGTCCCAGACTAACTCAAGCAAGAATATTTTATCTCCTGCACACAGAGCTGTTTTTGAGGTAACGATAGCAGATCAGTCTTATCACGGCAGACACAATGCAAAGAGATGTTTCCCAGGATTTCTGAAACAGATAGCTGTTTTTTGTTGGGCTTAATGTGGCAATTTGAGGAAGGGTAGTGTAGAGCTGGGGGAACCATGGCTGATGAAGTCAACCCACAAAGGAAGACAGCCGCAGAGGGGCGGGAAAACTGAGGAGCCTGCTGGCAAATGCGTCTGGATGAATCTGCACAGAAGGAAACTCCACCTCCAGGGTTTCAATTACAGAGCTGAATAAATGCCTTTTTAAATTTAAATTAGCTTGAGTCGAAGTTTCTGGCCCACTGAAAATGAGAATGATCTTAATTGGTTGGGCTGTTCTTGGAAGCACATGAATATCATTCGTTCTGTTTCTTCTCCCACTGGGCCCAACGTGGTGCTTTTGCACACAGTAGGTGCTTACTAATGAACGACTATCACGGAAGCCTTTCTGGGTTGGAAGTTGAGACCTGATTGTCTAATCCTAGTTTTTGCAATAAAGAATGTGTGACTACGTGCAAATCACTTAACCTGTTCGGACACTGTGTTCTCATTTGAGATATGAAGGGTTTGGACCAGGTCACGTACTCTTGGCTGATAGTATATCAGTTCCCACAAATGTAGCAGTACTGGTTGTTGACTGGTCAACAACCTGTGTCAGTTTTGATTGGTACAGGGACTTATACTGTTTGGTCAGTGCTTTTGCTGTGCTATTAAATATTTTAAATACCTCTCCTGTCAACTTATTAATTCAACAAACATTGGGTGTCTCCTGCCTGTCAGGCACTGGGCTAGGCCCTGGGATACAGTGGAGAGTGAAACAGACATGGTGTATTTTTTTCATGCATCTTACAGTCCAGAGCTCTGCTGATCAATACAGCAGCCACTAACCATGTGTGGCTATTGAGCACTTGAAAGGTGGCTAATCCAGATTAGGGGTAGACTCTAAGTATAAAATGTACACCCGGTTTAAAAGAGCACCCCCTAAAGGTATTTCATTAATAATTTTTTATATTGCTTATAAGTTGAAATGATATTGTGGGACATATTGAATTATATAAAATACGTTACTAAAATTAATGTGGCTGTTTTCTTGGTACTTTTCAAGTGTGGTTACCAGAAAATAGAAAATCATGTATGTGGTTTCCACTAGATTTCCAGTGGGTGGCACGAGTTAGGAGACCAGTGATTCTCAATTTTTAATGTGTCTATGAATCTCTGGAAAAATCTTGTGAAAATGCAGATCTGGTTCTAGTAAGTCTGGGCTGGGGCTTAAGATTCTGCATTTCTTACGACGAGCTCCCAGGTGAGGTTGCCTTTGCACACGCACCCTTTGAGCAGACTGGAAGGGATTAAAAGGCTTATGAAATGGTTAATCAAATATGGATTGAATTTGGGGAAAATGTATAGGGATGAATTCATTATAGAAAGAATGGACATTAAGATAAACTCAAGCTGTCACAGACGAAATAATGGAAGTAAATGTAGTATGAGGACAGTCTCCATCAAACTGCTGAGAAACAGAACTTTAAAGGCACCATAGATACTAGCATTGGTGTATGGAGCCCTCTAATCTTAGGCGTGTGTACTATGGTATTCAGTATATTTACTGGCTAACGGGGTGCAGGTATATCTACCAGCATGTTGCATAGATTCTCGGGATGAAAAGCTGAAGATGTGCTTCTTCTCAAATAGCTCATCACGGAGTCAGAGAAGGAGGAAGACACAATGGACCATACTACGGCCCAAGAGACGCTAAGCTCCTGGTGGAGTTCTTGGTTTCCTCTCATCTTTTCTAGTAACTGCACCCTGATTTCCTTGTGCAGAATCTGCATCTGTCTCCCCACCACACGGCCTCAGTACTTTTGAGAGGTGGACTCCTGAACCCCACTCGAGGATCCCAGGGTGGAGCAAGTCAGGCAGGTCAGGCCAGAGCGGAGTGTTCTGGGCAGGCAGATCGGGCAGGGAGGGATGCGTTTCTCAAGAGAAAACGAGATTTTTTGAGAAGAGGCTGAATTTCCAGCGGGACAGGAGCCCGCAAGGGCCACTAGCCCTCTGGCTGCCCCAGGGCCCTCAAACACCGTCGCCAATGAAGCTGACCTGAGGAATGGAGAGAGTCAAAGTTGCTCTTTCTGATTTCTTCTGAGCTCCTTATCAAGCTGTCCCTGAGGGCAGATAAACTCCCTTAAATTTTGTAAGCCAATAAATTCCATTTGCTTAAGCAAGTTTGATTTCCATTTCCTATTCTTTGCAACCTGAAGAGGCCTAACCGACAAACCGATGGCACAAACACAACACGGAAAATGGGACAAGTTCCCTTGGGAGCGTCACAGCACACTTGACGTTTAAGTTAAATGCCTTAAACGACAAAGCAAGAGCTAACGAACCTTTAGATGATAGGACCGCGTTCCTTGTTATATTTATCGATTCTGCAAATAAGGCCAGGTCGGGTCCACGGGATACAAGAAGGCATTCCTAGTCTCTGGTAGAAGCACTCTAGAGTGGGAAGATGATTTTTCTGCCAAAAATACCAGCCGTTTCCTCATTAGGGCTTAAGCATCACCTCCCTAGAGTTGTCTTCCCTGAACTCTCCATCCAAAAGTGTCTCTGTTCCTCCTTTCTTCCAGTTATCCTTCGAAGGTCTGAAGAGTACCTTTGACTCTGTAATTATCTTGTTTACTATTTTTGTTTACTTATGATAATGATCCTATCTTAGAATATAAGCTCCTTAAAGGTCAGGAAGTTTTCTGTCTTGAGAAGTGGAGTCTTTGCAGCATCTGGCACAAAACCTGTCATCTGGTGGCATGTAAATATCTGTTAAACTAATGTTCTATTAACCAGAGCATTGAATCCCAGCTTTACTTCCAAATATTTTATAATGATATAAAGGAACTATAGCAGGTCCAGGGAAGAGAAAGCAAAAGGATAAAAGGAATGAGAAGTTCAGTAAGGAATTGTGAAAAAAATCAAGGCAGATGATTCCCAGGAAGAGAAGGCTCAGGGATTATTTACTCATTTCACAATTGTATGAAAGCTTTTTTTTTTTTTTAAGATTTTATTTATTTATGTGACAGAGAGACAGCCAGCGAGAGAGGGAACACAGCAGGGGGAGGGGGAGAGGAAGAAGCAGGCTCCCAGCGGAGGAACCCGATGTGGGACTCGATCCCATAATGCCGGGACCACGCCCTGAGTCGAAGGCAGACACTTAACGACTGCACTACCCAGGTGCCGCTGTATGAAAGCTTTTTATCAGAAAAATCATTGCTCTTGATTGTCACAAATTTCTAAATCAAAGGCGGAAACAAACAGGAGCACTTTTGTTGTTTCTCGGAAGAGCTTGAGCACCATCAGGTTAAAGGTGTGTGTTTCTGTGCTCAGCAGATGGTGCTTTCCATCAGTTGCCCCACCCTTATCGAGGGGGCAGACTAAGTTGCTTACGCAATAACTGTTCTTCCCTTCATGGTTAGTAAAAGAATCGTGATTTCATTTAAGATGGTAATTAGTGTGCTTCTAGGAAATTGCATATTCCAGTCTTTCTGGTCAATGGGATGTAGGTGAGATGTGTGGGAAAAATAATTTCATAATTCTTTTAATAGCCTAAAGAGAACTACTGGGAGTTGCGTGCCTTTTATATTCTCCTTTTCTTCCTTCCTGATGCCTAGAAGGTAGATGTGATTGGGGAGCTCCAGCAGCTATTTTGTATTTTATGACCTCAAGCATAGAAGTCACACATGAAAAAGCCACACTTGAGGAATAGCAGAAAGAGAGAAACATCTTGGATCCCTGATGATTTCATGGAGTTGCCATACTCCTTTTATGTGGAATTAAAGTCCTTGTATGCTTTAGTCACTATTATTTTGCATTCTCAGTTACATGTAGCCAAACTTAATTCTAACTGTTATTTCTCAGTTATTTCTTTTTCAAGTCTCTTTTCCAAAATATCTTTAAAAATAATAGAAAACCAAATATAACTGCCTGAATTCAGAGTTCTTTACATCTATAAAATGGAAAGGAGATTCAAGAGAATTGACCGATTACAGAAAAAGTTTAATAAAGATAATATAAAAGTCTATCTATGCATAGAGCAGCAGTCAGACAAGCCCAACAATATATTTGAAGAGACTTTCAGACATATACAAATGTGTAGCTAATAAATGTTCACTTCCTTAACTGGAAATTATCATTAATCAAAATGAGCTAGGAAAGAGAAAGTATGTGTTGTTACTTTAAAAAGTTAATTAATTTTAGCCTATTTGAATGGAATTCTGGTGAGTAAGGGCTGGAGATAGATTTTTTCAGTGTATTTTACAATTGTCAGGCCCTCGTTAAAGTTTAGGTATTATGTTTTGTTCCCCAAATGGTGAAGAAAGGAGAAGAACAATAGAAATGGTAAAAGGGATAGAAGATAGGGTATTTGAAAAACAATATATTGTTCAGCCTGGAAAAGAAAAAGTAAAAGAGAGCTTTAAACTATCTTATGAATATGAAGGGTTATCACAAGGAAAGTGGTAGGTTCTTAATCACCAAAGTGAAACAAAATTAAATTAGTTTATGTTGGAGAAAGAATGCACTGATAGTATTGATGCAGTCCAGTGTCATTGAGGACACAGATGTTAAAAATCTCAATCCCTAGAGATCTTTATAGCCTAGAGTGGGTATGAGGGTATCCCACTGTGATATGTCACCCCATGATTACCACGCACATTCCTCCTGCATCTGATGTCTGTGTTGCAAAGAAGGGCTTCCTAGGAAGACAGGACCACAGGATTTGGACACACAGGACCTCTTAGAATTCTCCTGATACTTTCCTTGAAATTTAGTAATTGGAAAATTCCTTGAAATACATTCCAGTTCTTTTTTTTTTTTTAAACAGAAGGATAAATGGCAGACAATTGATTGCCCACCTATAGCAGATGCTGTTGGCACCCTACACATATCATATCATTCATATGTCCAGTGTATGCTGATGGCACCTGTGAATCTCCACTCCAGGACTTTCTCCCTACCAGTGGGTGGGGCAGTTATTTGACCTTATCGGATACAAAATCTGGGTACGGATTTGCCAATCTTGCCCACTGAGTCTTGGCAGCACCACAGTGTGAGGGCTCACAGAGTGTCTTATTTGCCATCGTGGGATCTTGCATCACACTGTTCTGCCATCAAGGTACTCATTTTATGGCAGAGTAGCAATGACGGGCCTGTGACTATAGGAGCCATGGGTCCTGTCATAATACTTCATTCCCGGTAAGTACTGCCTGATAAACTTTTTTTTTTTTTTTTTAAGTAAAATTTATACTAAATGTGGGTCTTAAACTCATGACCCTGAGATCAAGAGTTGTATGCCCTACCCACTGAGCCAGCCAGGTACCCCCTGCCTGATAAAACTCTTAAAGGTCTCTTAAAGTTTTGCCAAAGAGCCAGCTTGAGGATGATCATCTTTCGGGGTGGGGCCCTGTCCTTCAAAGTGCCCTTCGTATAGTTTGAACCAGAGGACAAACAATGCTGTGTGTCCAGTTGCTAGACTATCCTCTCCTAGCCGTAGTAGATGCGTGAGCTAAGTTTATCAGGGCAATTTGATGTTAGTGATTGGTTTAGGGGAAGCGGGCTGAGTGCACCTTGGAAAGATGGAGCTCCACAATAAACACATACTGACACGTAGGAGAAGGGACCGTTTTTTTCTGGCTTTGGAAGTATCGTGTAAACATAATGCTCCGAACCGCGGCAGCCATCTTGTAACCACAAAGGGAGAGAACACAGCATGGCAGGGCGAAGAGACAGAAGTGAGCTTTCAAAGCAACCCTGGAATTGCCTTCCTCTGGACATTTTAAGTGAGATAACAGATGGTTTTATTGTTTCAGCTCTTTAGTCAGAGATGGGTATTTTCAGGAGATATCTGTAGCAGGCACTGCTGATTAGGCTTTCTTTCCCACATTTATTCCTTCCCAGGGCTGCTGCTGTGTTGACGGCGCCTGCTTTCCGCTAGCGAGGCCAAAACGGCCAACACTTTCCCAGCGTCCTTTGCTGCTAGGATGTGACCATGTGACCCAATTTCGACCAATAGGACTTCAGGATCAGTCTGTTGCGAGTCGTCTGAGAAAGGATTTCCTCCTTAATAAAACGTGGCATTAAGAAACGTGCCCCGGGTTTTTGGCCAGATGCTGTTGTGTCTTCATGTGACACCTGAAAGCGCGGCTGCCATCTGTGACTAAGATGGCTTAAGGATGAAGCCGATATGCTGAGACAGAGTGAAAGGTGGTAAAAGCTCAGATCCTCACTCACATGGCGGAGTCTCTGGATCCATCTTGGACTTGCCCTGCCTCTGGAGTTATTTTCATGCGAGGCAAATAAATGTCATAGGTTTTTGTTGAGTGTTTTGCTCCTTGAAGTTGGAACCATTTTGACTCAAAGGTAGAGTATCCTCTCCTACCTCAGCTCCCCCTACTCCTTCTCAATCCCCATAAATGAAAGAACAAAAAGGTTTCTGTTAAACTTTTGAACATTGGCCGGCCCTGGTTTTACATTATAATGATTGTGGAAAACGTTAGCAGTAGTTTGCCATGTGGTCGGTTGCGAACTATTTCTGCGACCTTCACATAAAACAGATCATTAAGTGTTCTTGAGAATTACAAAGACATCTCCCTGAATGCCCCTGTAATTTGGAGAAATAACAAAACTATAAAAGGCACTGTTGGATGTTTTCATTTAGTTGGCCGTTATAGTTTCTGAATTGAGTTTTTCTAAAAAGAGGGAAAGTGAAGCCAAATTCCGTAATTCTCAAAAGCTCTAAATAAAAATAAAAATATACTGAAAACTTTTCTAAAAAAAAAGCAACTGTGCATGTATCATTTAAAAAGCAAAACTTCTAGAGACTAAAAAAAATTATATTTCTGTTTAGCCTAAGTTAACGAGATGAGAATTTAAAATTTTAATTCCACGGAATATTTTCTTTTAAAAATATGTCATATATATGTAGGTATATACACACATATATTATAATATAGAAAGATAATGAAGAAAAGATGTTAAGATGTGGCTGGAATTCTATTAGTCTGCTTTGTGCTTATTTATGGAAAAAAAGATTTAATATTGGTTTTCCTAAAATATATATATACATATATATTGATACTTGCTTTCCTTACTTGGAAATTACTTATTTTCCTAGAGGCTTTTCCTGGTTTTGGAACTACCACTTCTACTATACTTCCCTTTGCATGCAGAAAAGTGGTGGTCTTTTTAGATAATTCTGCATTCCATCAGTCTTCGGGGTCTATCCTTTGATAGCGTCTCTATAGATTAGCAGCAACTGAACATATTTTCTAGTGGAAGAACAGGTTGCCTGAGTCAGGTATCCATTCCTTTAGGTAGCTAAATTGGCCTGGGGCCCAAGGTGAGTGAGCGTTCTTTGCTCTGTGGATCATCACTCCACCTAATTCAAGTTCAGACGCCTTCACTGATTTTAGAAATTCTCTTGGGAAGTGCACTCTTGCTTTTAGCCTGAGGCTGGCTCAGAAACGTCACCTTTCACCCACTTAAAGAAAAGTTTTGCATGGCAGGGAGATTTACTATTCAAGTGGCTATTTCTAGCTCCTTCACTGCTTAAAAAAAAAAAAGAAAGAAAACCCAAACCCTCCAAATCAGTTTTATTTTTTGTGGTATCAAAGCTGCCTTAATGTTGTAACTTTGTTCACAGACCAACTAAATATTTTGTTGGGTTAAAAAAAAAAAAGCCCAACCCTCCTACCACTAGGGTAATGAAAGTCTTTTTTTATAGAGCACTGCAGTTGCTGTTTTAGTCATTTGTGTTTTGGTTTGCATTTGCTTGCTTGTGGGGAGGCAGTGTACCTGCACTCATGTCTTTTTTTCCTTTTGTAGCGTTTAAAATGAGATAAACTCATTAAAATACAGAAACACCCCGGATTCAGAAGAATGTCCAAAAACAATAGTTTGGAGTAAACTTCAGCCTTTGGAAACAAGTATCAATCTTGTATAAATAGCGCGTGCTTTTAGAGAAGATGGGTTATTTGCTGGGTTAAGTGAAGCCAAAGCAAGAGAAATAATAGAGGAATTTGCTTTGAATCTTTAGGCCCCTCTCGCCTCAGGTATTTCCGAAAATTAGTTTATTTTACAAAATTTGACGACAATGTGTGCAAGAACAGGGTAAGTAATCCACTTAAGAATGAAAATAATATGCATATTATTTCATGATCTATGTTAAGATTTAAACACTACAGCAGTAACTGCGTTTCTAGTTTTTTTTGGGGGGGAGGGGCGGTCTTGTCCCCCCAGAGGGACGGCCCCCCTGCAGACCCTCCTGGAGTCGCCAGCCCTCCGCCTACGTCGCAGCCGCCGAGCCCGCCTCTCCTCCCCCAGCCGCCGCGGTCCGATCCCTCCCTCTGACCGGGTCCCCACCCGCGCCGGTGGCGGCTGGGTCCCGTCCGCGGCGGCTCCACGAATGACCCGTAGTAACCCCGTCCCGCCCCTGGCCGACCGCGCAGCGCTCCCCGGCCGGAATTCGATAGGCCCAGCCCCGCACGCGCCACCGCCCGCGGGCCAATGGGCGGCGGCCTCTCTGCATATGCAACGAGCGCCGGCCGGGGGTGCGCGTCCCGGGCGGTTCGGCTCAACAGACGCTGGTCTGCCGGCGCCGGGGTGCGACGCCGCGTTTGTCGCCACGGCCCGGGCTGGGACGAGGCGGAGGCAGCGGCCGGGACAGCAGACGGTCGCCCCCTTGCAGTGCGGCCGCGGCGGCTGCGCCAGGGTCCCCAGGAGGCGGCACGGGGCGTGAATGCTCTGGGGGCTCAGCCAGGCCTGCGTGGGCCCGAGGCTGGAGGAACCGGGGCTACGGCGTCGCGGTGAGTGCGGCGCGCGTTGTGGGAGCGGCGGGGGCCGGTCGGCGGCGCGGCCTCGGCGTGCGGCCGGGCTGGGCCCCGGGGCTGCCCCGGCTTGGGGGCCGTATGTGGCCGCGGAGCCAGGCCCCGGGGG
>NC_048219.1:184381952-184397943 GCF_002007445.2 Ailuropoda melanoleuca
GGGGGGGAACAGCCGGGCAGGGTGGGAGGCGTCGCCGTGGGGTCTGGGAAGCGGGTGACGTGGGGCCTGGGCCGAAGGGCCCACGTGAGGGGGGGGAACGGCAGCCCCGCTGCAGCGCAGTCCGGGGGAGGAAGGGTGCCCCGGGTCCTTCCCGGCGTTGGGGGGGCGGGCGGCATGGGGGGCTGGCATCTTTCTTTAGGTGGGCCTTGACGCGGTCCCTGCGAGGAAACTGAGCCCTGCGGTTGCGTGAGACGCTGTTGGGGACCCTGTTGCGGGGGCCGGCGGGGGTGTCTGTTGCTGCCGGCTGTGGGGAGAAACGGGGTGCGTGAGCAGGGTCGACCTTGGTATTTGTTGTGGCCACGGTCTGGGCTCGTGGGGCTCGGACTGACCGATGGTTGGGGTTGAGAGTTGCAGGTTTACTTTTCCGTAAGTGCGTTTTAATACATCAGTAACAGGATGTGTAACGCTGAGGTAGTGCTCGCTCGCAGCAGTCCTGCGGGGGAGGAATTATCAGGCCCGCTTCTTCCTAGGTGAGCATCCCGAGACACAGACATTTAACTGGTTTATCCAGTCTGGATTTAGAAAATGTGCTCTAAGCTATTGTATATATGACCCCTCAAAAACAGGGTAGAGCAACATCTGTAAAATTATATGGAAGCTAGAGGAGGAATAGGCCTTGTGAAAGCCATCACAGCCGAATAGAGTGACAAATAGTTGACATTTATTGAGGCTTTATTACATGCCAGGCACCGTACTAAGTGCTTTATGCGTGGTCCCTTCACACAGTGAACAGCCCTCTAGGGTGATGCTTATTCCCATTTTACAGCTGGAGAAACTGCAGTTCGGACACCCAAACGTGCCTCAGATCACAGCAAGTTAAGAGAAGCTGGGATTCAGACTGGCCTGTCTCAAAACCGAGAGCTCTTGCATCTAACCACCACTATATTCTGCTGCCTTTCCTTGGCGGTTGGCTGGATAGTTGCCACCGTGAATTTTATTTTTGGGTGGGCCAGGAGAGCTGTAGTTCCATGACCTTCGTTCTTGATTATCACAACCTTTTTTTGTTTCCCCAGATTAGTCCTGGGAGCTGAAGGTTGTTGCTGAGTTGCTCCAGAAATGTATTAGAAGGTTATTAAAGGGAAGAGGTGCTGTGAGGTGGTAGTCATTTGAACAGGCTTAATTCTTGTGTTTTCTGGCATCTTCCTCTGCAAGTCTTACCCTTTGGGATGACTAAGACTTCTGTAGTCACTGTGGCATGTTCTTTAGACTTTTCAGGCTATCTCTTACAAGCTGGGTCAAGTGACAAGTCACCTGATGACTTTGGGTCTCCGTTACTGGATTTGTTCAGATATTTGGACAGGATTTAAAGCTGAAATATTCTTCGAGTCTGAAATGTCCTCCTTGAAGGAAGGAAAGAAGGAAGGAAAAAGGGTTGAAAGAAATGAAGGATGGGTAAATTATGAGCGGAAAATCATGCTGTGTCTGGTGGGGGGGGTGGTGGTCATATCTTAAAGCCTCGGGATCTTTCTCATTGCTTATATGCTTCCCTACTGTCTGGTTCTGCTTAAATGACTCTCTATTCCTCATTCAATTAATTGCTCAGTTAGAGCATTTAACTCATGCTATATTTTAGGTATGATGTGAGGTGCTAGGAATACAGCATTGAACAGAATTGATGTGATCCTTGTCCTCATGGAGGAAACAGATAGGAAGCAAATCATCATACAGATAAATATATAATTACAAATTATGAGAAGTGTAATGAAGGAAAAGCGTGTGAATGAAGATTATAATGAGGATTGTAATTTAGATGGAAATCAGGGAGGTTTTTGAATTGATACGGTGAGGTTTTATAATCTTGCATTCTGAGTCTGTAATTAAATGTACCTATTGCAAGAGTTTGAGAACTTTTGAACAATAATGTTCTTTCCGTTTCATGGTGTCTGATCCTGCCAAGAATATCACTCTGGCTCATGTTACAAGATAGAAAAATGAGATAGGGAACTTTTTGAAGCAGTCGTTCGGCCTTACACCCTAACTGTTCTGTAACACTTAAAATTTCGCCTCTCAACGTGAACATTTGGGAACCAAGAATCTTTTTTTTTTTTTTAAAGATTTTATTTATTTATTTGACAGAGATAGAGACAGCCAGCGAGAGAGGGAACACAAGCAGGGGGTGGTGGGAGAGGAAGAAGCAGGCTCCCAGCAGAGGAGCCTGAGGTGGGGCTCGATCCCAGAACGCCGGGATCACGCCCTGAGCCGAAGGCAGATGCTTAACCGCTGTGCCACCCAGGCGCCCCGGGAACTAAGAATCTTTATGTAAGCTTTGGACCTGGTAGGATTTGGATGTTTTCGGGAAAGCCAGGCCAAAAAGGTGACAGGTTTTCCAAGCAGCATCATGATTATCAAAGGTATCCAGGTTAGTTACTTAAAGTTCTTACCTCTTAGGAGACAAAATGATTATGTAGTTTGGGAAATAGAAGCTGTTAAGTACATGAATATTTCAGTTGAATGTGTATTAAGCCAATACTAATCATTCTTTGCAGTCCATTTACCGAATGCCATCTGCATGGAAAGCACTGCTAGGTGTACCATGTGGAATAAATAAATGGTGAATTTGACAAAGTCCCTGTTTTCAAGGATATTTAAATTTAATGAATACTAATACTCAGATTTAAGTCCCCCCCCCCTTTTCAAAGTACTCTCATGTTAGCCCATTTGATCCTCTTAAGAGCCTTAAATCACCAGCAGAAATACTGAGAAAAAGGAAATTCGGAGGTAAAATAGCCTGTCATGGTGATTAATACTTGGGAGAAGATGTACAGTGATTACTGGTTTACTGTCTTGGAGCCATTGGTACAGGGGTGGTGTAGACTTCTGGGCTTGGGTGAGATTGCCTGTGGAGAGACTAGAATAAGAAAAGTGGAGACCCTGGGATGGAGCTGGGGAGTAGGGGCCGAGCTTGGCAAAGGAAATGGGAGGAATGGTATGCCTGCAGCCGGGGGTGGGGGGGCGCGTGGGCTCCGGTGAGAGGGAACTTGAGTAAGGTCTTAGGGATTTAGCTACTCGGAGGTCATGGGTGCCCTTTTGCAGGAGATGTTGATGGGGTGGGAAGCAGAAGCAAGAAGAAGGTGAAGAAAGTGAGCATAGCAAGAATAGGAAACTTTCCAAGAGTTTTGATTTTATCATTTAAGTTTAAATGCTGATGGAAAGGTGTTTGTTGAAAGGGAGAGGTTGAATACAGATGAAAAAAGTGTTTGCTTAGTTTTGCAAAGTTCTGAGAAGATGGGAGGGTGTGGGATCCAGGTGAGGTCTGTACCTTAGCTGGGAGGAGGGACACTTCTCTGTAGTAACCCAGGACAGGCCTGTAGCTGATCACTAATCAGTGTTTATCCTGGAGCCCTGGCCGTTTTCAAAAAATTGCCAAGGACTGTTAAATTCTAAAAAAATTAGCTCAATTTTAGCTGACTGATACGGTCTTTACAAAAACCTCACCATAGAAGCCTTGTGTGAAATTGATTTAATATGTGATTTAGTTTTGATTTCATCCACCTTAATAGGGTATATACTTTCATCTGACTTGTGACTATTGTTTCTCTTCTGAAAAAGGAGACATAAACATTAAATCTTGTGATTTCTTCTACATGCTATTTTTAGTTTCATAAGAAACAGTTTTTAGACTACTTCTGTTTCTGTGACATTTTAAATGACTTAATTCTTTTTATTTACAAGTTTAGCTTCTGGGGATGCCTGGGTGGCTCAGTTGGTTAAGCGTCTTGCCTTCGCTCAGGTCATGATCCTGGGGTCCTGGGATCGAGCCCCGTATATGGCTCCCGGTTACCGGGCAGGGGTACTGCTTCTCCCTCTGCCTCAGCAGTTTCCCCCGATTGTGCTCGCTCGCTGTGTCAAATAAGTAAAATCTTAAAGAAAAAAATAAAAAGTTTAGCTTCTGTTTTTACTGGAATATGTTTACTTATGTACTTATAATATTTCCCACTCTGAGGGATAAAGAATTGGTGGATGATTCAGGGTGTTCAACTGATCTGCTAATTCTTAAATAGAACTGAAGATACCTAAGTAACCTTTTGGATAAACAACCTCCAATTACAGGTTTCTACTTGCCCTTCTTGTATTTGTTATAAGATATATAGGGAGACTGCTTTATTCATTCATACATTTATTCAGTGCCTATCTTGCAAAACACTGGGAATTTGGGAATGATAGTCTGTTCTCAGAGAACTCTTCATGATTCATGAAAGGAGGGAGTTGTGTGGATGTTATGTGGTATAGGCAGTGAAGGTGTTAGAGCAGGTGTTTTGCAGTATGGTGTAATCAGTACGGACAGCAGAGGAGGAAGAGGGGGAGACTTCATAGTGGAGGGGATAGCCTGGTGGTCCAGGAGGAATTGGGCGAGGGGAACAAGGGAACCAGGGAATAAAAAGTTTTACCTTGAATTTGGTCCAGGTGTGTATGTCTACAAATGTATACACATTGGAGATACTATAATAATATTAAATAATATTAGAAAAATAAAAAGCTTATCATGCTATGCTAACATTGTTCAAGAGGTGAAAAGCTGCCCATTTTTTGGTCCTGTCATGGTCAGCTTTTCTATCCCCTGCTTGACTTAGAAAATAACCACAATTGGACTCCTGGTACAAAGCCTTGTTTTTCTTCTTCACGCTAAAGTTCTTTGGATAAGGTAAAGAGCCAGGACCTTTACAGTACTTCTCTCGTCAGGCGCTGTTCCTGCTTTCTTCTCACTTTTAATAGATAGGGATTTTTTTTTTTTACGGTTAATCATTCTTACTTCACAGATGAGGAAATTGAAGCACAGGGAATCTAAAGTGATGTGTGTGTGTGTGTGCGCGCGCACGCGCGCTGGATCTCATCTCAGGCAGTTTGGTTCCAGAGTCTGTGTTCCTAGCCTGGACACTGCACCTCCCATCTGGGGTGACTGTTAGGCTTAGTTCTTACTGACCTCTGAAGACACAAATTACATCAGCAAAGGAGCTGTGATGACATTTAGGGACAGTGTTTATCTGTTTTAATTACACATAGCTCACTGGCCCCAAAAGCCGCCGCATTACAGGGAGGACATAAATAAAGAGTAACAACCTAGATTGAGGGAGTTTAACTAGTTTTCTTGTTTGAATGTGAATACTTATCGATACATTCTCCTTTAACATTCCTTCAGGGATCATTATCATTGCCCTTCCAGAATTTTTTGGATAGCGAATATAAAGCAATTTGGGATGCTGTAATCTAATAGCATTTTCTTCCCTTTCCTTCTGTTAAAAAGTCATGCTTTCTGTATGTCTGAAAAATATTTCATAATATTTAATCCGGTTAAATCCACTCCCTTTCCTCCAGTCCTCCAGTTAACCACTAATCTGAATTTGGTGATCTGAATTTTATTTGTAGGCATTTCTCTGAAAGTTTTATTATCCCCAAGCAGTGTATTGTTCTGTGTTTTTAAGCTTCAAATAGATAGTATTGTATGATTATGCAACATACTTTTTTCACTGGTTATCACTTAATTGCTGTGGTTTCATCAATCGAGTTTCAATAAAGGGGGTATGTACATGTCAGTTTAGCTCATGTATTTTCACTGTGACATGGTACGACATTTTAGGACTAGACCACATTTTAAATACTCTTTGCTCTTTGGTAGACCTTTAGGTTGTTTCTTTTTGTTTTGTTATTCTGAATATTAGCATAAGTATTCCTAAACATCATTTGTTGTCTAAATTCCATTTTTGGCACTGTTAGTCCTCCCGGTGCTGTACATTCCTAGCTCAGCATTCCTCTAATCCTGTCGTTATTTGACATAAGGTACTTCTATCTGCCATAGTTGTAGTACAAAACCACAGTGGGTGCTTTTCCTCTAAAGTTCTTTTTAGTAACTTTTCTTTTAATTAACCTTGTTTGACTTCCTTCGTTTTTGTTTCCTTTTTTGTTCTTAGGCAATTTAGCAGATACATACCTAGTATCTCTTTTTAAATTCCATAAATGACTGTAGGAATAATTCACATGTGTCCTTCCTCTTGGGAAATTTTGGACAGTCTACTTTTGATTTAGCCAGTTCTGTATTTTAGTGCGTGTTTAATAATTTTTCTTTAAAGTGTGTCTGTTTCCATTGTAATTTAGGGAGTAGGAATACGGACTTGGGAGTTAAGATTGCTTGGATTTGAGTCCTGGATTTACTTCGTGATAGCTGTGTGACCCTGGGCAACTTGTTTAGCCTCTCAGTGACTCAGTTCTTCTATAAAATAGAGATCATAATGGAATCTACCTGTAGATTGTTATAAGGGTTTATATGAGGTAAGTGCCTGCACGTAGTCAACAATCAGTAAATATTAACTATGCTAATTTTATTTAGAGTATGCAATATATTCTAAGTCTGTCTGCTGTTTATTATTGCCTTCTCTTCTGAAGCAGTGTTATTTACATATACAAATATACCTCAAAGAAATGTCTAATGTATTATGAGGTCTTATTAATGGAGATTGGGAAGAGATTGTAAATCATAGAAGATTGAGGGACGTTAACCAATTCCTTATATTTTAACATCAGTAATTAGGATTTATCTTGTGCTTTAATTTTCTGGAAATATTTATAAAGCGCATTGAAAGTAGGTGGACATGGTGTACTTCTCATTGAAGTAATTTACGAGTTTCCTCTTGTTTTAAATACCTTTTGTAATATGATCTTAATAATGACTCAGGTAGCATTTCTAAATAACTAATTATCCTATATCATCAACTCTGTGTTGTTGAGTGAAGAAGGAATCATAGCCAACCATGTGTATAAAACTTGCTGTGTAAATTTGAGCTCGTTCCTAACCTTTCTAACCCTTTCATTTCTCTTTCTTTAACATAAATATTTTAATTCTCACCTCATGGAAGTTACCATGAGCACTGAGGGAGACAGCAGATGGTAGTTGAGGGTACACAGGTGACGACCTATGTTGGTTGCTTGCCTTATTTTTCTGCCTCCTCCTGTCTTCTCTTTTACTTTCTTTTTCCCCAGTTTTCTTCTTTTTTTTCTTTCTTCCTCCCTTTCTCTGTGTTTTAATTGAAAAATGTACACATTTAATGTTAACAATTTGAGTTTGTACATGTATACACCCGTGCAACCAGCACCACAATCAAGGTAATTGACATGTTTATCACTTCCAAAAGTTTCCTTGTGCCTCTTTTGTTTTGTTTTTCTCTGTTCTTCAGAAGCAGTTTTTTGGTAAGCATTAGCAAGGTATTCTGAATCCAGTGTGTGAGGGAACACATCATATAATAAAAGTGTACATCATTTTTTAAAAAAAGATCTTATTAGCACACACATGAGGCAGAGCAGGAGCAGAGACAGAGATAGAGGAAGAGGAAGAGGGAGAAGCAGATTCCCCACTGAGGAGGGAGCCTGGTGGGGGGCTTGATCCCAGGACCCTGGAATCATGACTTGAGCCAAAGGCATCCGCTTAACTGAGCCACCCAGGCACCCCAAAAGTGTACATCATTTAAGGGGGAGTAGGAAATACTAATTCTTAAGGACAACAATGTTCAGTCCATAGGAAGATAATTATAAGATGAGGTTAATGTTGAGTGAGCAATACAGAGGACAGAATGGTCATGTTTGGCCAGTGTAACAAGAGGAAGGTCAGCCGAGTGGAAGGAGACATGAGTTGGGTTTGAAGGAGTTTGTTTGAGGAAGGTACTGAAATGGGATGTCCAGGGCAGTTTGGGAAGAGCAAGATTGACAGATAAAATTGAGGCATCAACTGGTTTTAGGGGGTCTAGGGAGGCTGTGAGGATAAATCACATCCCAGAGGGCAAGCAAAAAACAGGCATGGAGAACAGAAAACAGTTAAGAACTTGTATAAACTCACTGATTGTCGATTCCTTCAATTCAGAAGGTAGTTGTTGAATGCGTGGAAGGTTGTAGGAGTAGGAAGGGAGCCTGAGCAGCCAGCAAGTGAAGAGAACCATGTGGGCTCTGAGTTGTTATAGGAAAGGCATTTGGGGACTTGGCCCAAGTTGTCCAACCCTGCCACCATGATTGTTTGTTGGCACTGCCCGTGTCATGCCCGGCATTGTGGCATTCTCCACACCATTTAGCCTTTCTGGAGTTCAGTTTCCTTGTCTGTAGTCCTTTCTTGCTCAGTAAGTGTTATGATCTGCTTCTCCATCAGTGTTCTTTTCCTTTTACCTTCCTTTCTGCTACTTCTTACTTGCCTCAGGATTTTTGTTATCTGTGCCATATTTCTCTTAGGTTTCTTTGAAACTTTTTAAATCAGCTTCATGCATTTCTCTCTGTGTGTTCATTTTATGTATTTACTACTTGGAATTCACTGGGGTATTTGCATGGGTTTTATTAGATACTAACTACACTGTCAAAATAGGTAGTTCTTAACCATTTGATTATTATTTTAGTTCTAAATTGATTTTGTAGGTATGTAACAGCTCATTTTTCTGCATTGATGTTTTTGGGTTGTAAAATATTCAGTATCATCTTGGCCAGCATTATAAAAAGTTCTCCTTCAACCACAAAAGCTTCTTATTTTTACTTATTTTACTTTCATTAGGATTGTGGTAATCCTCATTCTGGATCTTGACTTTGGGTCTTTTACTTTAACACTAAGACAATCAGAAATTCCTCTCTTCCCGTTGGAGACCGACTTGATCCCTGGACTTGATCTCTGGACTTCTTTCTAAGTTGAAATATGGAGTTCATTTTAGTTTCATAGAAGACCAGAATGAACTACAGCTAATTAATCTTAAAACTATATATGACATCATTTTAATGTAAACAGGATTCACATTAATTGAAATTATACCACATGGACCATAATACATTGGTCAGTATTATTTTTATTATTTTTTTACATATCCACAGTGAATATTTGCCAAAGTCATTTTCCTTTTGTATTGTAATTTTCCATATTGCTAGTGTGCTGGAGTCAAAGGATGTGCATTCATCATTTACCCTGAAACTAGGCCTGCCTTTGTAGACTGATGCTTAAAATTTCGACAGCATAGCACTCTTCTTAGAAATTGAGTGTTTAGTTTGTATATCACTTTTCTGAGGTATAAGAGGAAAACCTATTCTGTCTTGTGGCATCTCGAGGTGGGAGGGTTGTGGGAGGTAGTAGCTGGCTGGGAGTGGGGTGTGAGGTCAGAGAGGGAGCTCATGGGACCCCGGGTGGAAGGAAGTGGCGTGGTAGAGAGGAGTGACGAAGGGCTTGAGCTTTGTGACCCCATGATGACTTGAATCCCCAAATGTAGTTCTACTTCATTTCAAGTTTGTGACCACAGTGAATTCCTTAACCTCTGAGCTTCCGGTTCTTTTGGATCGGGGTGAGACTTGCCTTGCGGGGTTCTTGTGCTCCAGTGTATATACAGCCCATTGCTAGGGTGCAGGAAGAAAATGTTAGAAACTTTATTTCTAAGAATTCCACGTTTTATGCATGACTTGTAGTGTTTACAGTATGCTAGGACTATAGTGCATATACACAATGTTAAAGGTACATGTGTTTGCAATGCCAGTAGTTTTTACCAAAACGGGCTTATTGTGATCTTTAAAGTTTAGAGACTGGGCTCCTAGATAAAAAGCGAGGCCCTGCTTGGAGGCTTATTAGTTTGGGGGCAGCTTTAGAGATGAATTGAGTTTGGGATGAGTTTGAAGAGCTTGAAGTTTATTTGGCTCTGGAAAATGGATTGAGGGGTGTTGGATTTAGGGAGCATGTCTCTGAAAGTTCAGTTGAAAAATGGGGGACATAGTAAAACTGGCATGTGTAATGATTTGAGTTAGTTTGTAAGTCTTAAACTATATATTTTTACATGATATCATGTGTTAGAAGATTATATGGTAGAAATTTGGATGGTGTATAAGCCAGAAACATGAGTCAGTATTAGGGAATTGCTCTTGATGCATGGATGGTTTGCCTACAGATAACTGAGAGCTGACTATATGTTTAAGTTAATAATGTTTATTTATATTGTGTGATGTCGGCAGACAGGCATGTTAACTGTAGGTGATTAATTATAGCTTTGTGTTTCTTGTTATTAATTTCTAATTGGCTTCTTGAGATAATAAATATGTGTGTTATCTTGTCAGATGTGTTTCTTTTGGGCTCCTTAAGGGACAGTAGCTGTGTTTAAGTATCCCTCCACTAGAAAAGAGAGCTCTATGAGGACAAGTATATTTGTGTTTTATTTACTGATGTACACCCAGTGCCCAGCATATAGAAGATAACTCTTGTATTGTTGAATGAATCAGTCTGCGTATCCCTGCATAGTAAAGGACACAAGATAGTGTTTATTAAATTGAGTGGAAAGATTTGAATGTAACACCAAAAAAATTTTGGAAGGCCAACAACTTGACACAAATGATCAGTATTTGCTTATTAGTGGGAGCTCAGGAATTCTGAAAGGCTAGACTTACTGTTGATAAAATGTGCATTTGAATAGCTAGCTGGTTGAATAATAATGTGCAGATATAATTTAGAAATTTCCTGATAAAGAAGGTAAAGTGTGATAGATTGTCTCAGGCCAACCTGAGTTCTTGAACTTTAATGTCATAACTCCTTGTTGCCTTTTTTCTTTTTCCCCCCCAAAGGTATTTATTTATTTGAGAGAGCATGTGTGTGCACAAGTGGGTGGGAGAGGGGAAAGCAGACTCCCCATTGAGCAGGGAGCCTGATGAGGGGCTTGATCCCAGGACCCTGAAATCATGGCCTTGAGCTAAAGGCGGACACCTAACTGACTGAGCCACCCAGGCACCCCTACTTGTTGCCTTCTTAAAAGCCTTTGACACTCCTTTTTTATTTATTTTTTAAATTTTTTTAAAAGATTTTATTTATTTATTTGACAGAGAGAGAGACACAGCAAGAGAGGGAACACAGCAGGGGAGTGGGAAAGGAAGAAGCAGGCTCCCAGCGGAGGAGCCAGATGTGGGACTCGCGGAGGAGCCAGATGTGGGACTCGATCCCGGAAGCCGGTATCACGCCCTGAGCCGAAGGCAGACCCTTAACGACTACACTACCCAGGCGCCCCTGACACTCCTTTTTTAGATTTTATTTGTCAGAGAGTTGAGAGAGAGACAGAGAGAGCGCACACACAAGCCGAGGGAATGCAAGCAGAAGGAGAAGCAGGCTCCCCACTGACCAGGGAGCCTGATGTGGGACTTGATCTCAGGGTCCTATCCCAGGACCCCCAAGGGCAGACTCTGAACCAACTCAGCCGCCCGGGCATCCCAAACCTTTGACACTCCTGACAGTGTCCTCGTCAACCTTCATTGTCTGGCTTTGGTTTCTAGGACACTCTTCTTGATTTCTTTACCTTTCTAATTGGCTTTTGTAGTGTCTGTTCTTAACCCTTTCGTAAGTGAATATACTGTATCTGAGGGGTTCCATGGTTTTGACTGTAATAGGGGCTAAGGTCAGTGACAGCTCTACATACAGTCTATACCCACAGTCTCTTGGGTGCCCCAGTGCTGTATTCTGACAATAACTTGAATTTCTCTTTCGGTCATCCCACAGACTTAATATCCGGCCCCATCTTCATGCACTCTCCTACTATCTGCTCTTCCTCTTATTCCTCAGATCTTTTGCAAAGTCACCCAACATTCTAGAAGTGTTGATAATAATTTTCAAAGATTAATTTTCACATCTCCCCATATCCTTTTGGTTTTATCTTAGAAAAGTTTCTATGGGTGGTCCTGCTTCTTCTCTAACTACTGCCCTAAACTCTGGACTCCTTCATCCTTCACTTGAGCTATTTCAGTATCTACATACCTGGAATCCTTTGTTTCTTTCTGTGGTAACCCAAGTAATCATTATGAAAAAACAAGTTCGGTCAACTGCTTTGTTTAAAATGCGATCTCATTGTGTCTGCTACGTTTTCCGTTTTTCATTTTCACTTCTAACGTCCCTCTTATTTTCCTGTGCCGCATCTGTCGGGCTACTTGAGTTTCCTTGCCTCTGTGTTAGACAGGAATGGAGTGTTCGCACAGAGGGGCTGATTTAGTCCTGTCGGTGGCACCGAGGAGGGTCTCCCATCGAGGCTTCAGCTGCATCTCGAAGCACAGGTTTACATTGGCAGTCTTTCTAGCTGCTGCTGCTTCTTCATTTTTTTTTTTTTTAAAGATTTTATTTATTTATTTGACAGAGATAGAGACAGCCAGCGATAGAGGGAACACAAGCAGGGGGAGTGGGAGAGGAAGAAGCAGGCTCTTAGCGGAGGAGCCTGATGTGGGGGCTCGATCCCATAACACCGGGATCATGCCCTGAGCCGAAGGCAGACGCTTAACCGCTGTGCCACCCAGGCGCCCCTCTAGCTTCTTCTAATAATCTCAAATTCTTTCAATTCAATGCCAGTTCTAAGTTTTGGAGAGATTATTATTGGATCAACATGTCCATGTTTTTGACACAGGCCTTCTAGGTCCCATGTGGTTGTCACATTTGCCGTCGTCCGCTGGGGTAGAGATGGGCGCTAAGTGGCATCACAGAGTTTCCACAGAACCAGTGCTGCTTCTCTGAAAGTTGCAGGCCATACCAGGGGCTGTGCAGGCTACCGTGATATCCCTGGAGATTATTTTATAATCAGAAAAAAGACTTAGGAACAAACCGTTCTGGGCGACATGGGACTGTGGAAGAGAGAGATTGCCAGGCCGATTGTTTGCCGCACGGATCTGCTCCTCATCATCTTTCTAGGACTTAAATCTGGCCATTGGCTCAGTTCTGAGTTTTCTTTAATGCTGCTTAATTTATTGAATAATCTTTTAACCACCGATCTGAAATGCCACTATGGTCAAATATAAAAATCCCGTGACTGTTTTCTGGTTTTAAAATTCTGTACCAGAACAGTTAGTACTAGCAGTTAGTACTAGTTTTGATTAGTTTTGACATCTAATAGGGCCAGTATGCAGTAAGTATTCTTGTTTTCAAGTTTTATTAGCAAATCTTGAAATGTTTTCCTCTAGATAAACTTTGGAACTAATACCAAACACACAAAACGAACAAGTAATGAAGTCCTGCTAGGATTTTGATTGGGATTTTATTTGGTCTGCAGGTTAATTTTGGCAGAATTATAATGACCTTTTCTACCCAGGAACTAGTCTGTCTTTTAACTTCATGTCTGTCAGTAGCTTTTTATACATATGTACATACGTACTTACATACATATGTTTATTTTTATTTTTTGAAAGGATTTTAAGTATTCTCTATACCTGCGTGTGGTTCAAACTCATGACCCAGAGATCAAGGTTGCATGTTCTACTGACTGAGCCAGCCAGGTGTCCCTACATACATATGTTTAAGATGTTGTGTGTATGAAGTATTTTAAAGTTGCTTTTACTATTGTGACTAAAGATCTTCTCTCTTTTCATTTTTTTTAGAGGGGGGAGGGGCAGAGGGAGAGGGAGAGAGAGAATCCCAAGCAGGCTCCATGACCAGTACAGCCAGAGCTCCATCTCACAACCCCAAGATCATGATCTGAGCTGAAATCAAGACTTGGACACCTAACTGACTGAGCCACCCAGGCTCCTGCCCCCTGCCCACTTTTTTTTTTTTTTTAGGTAAACTACCCCCAATGTGGGGCTCAAACTCATTACCCCAAGATCAAGAGTTGCATGCTCTGCGGACTGAGCCAGCCAGGCATCCCTGTCTTTTCATTTTTTAACTGGTTACTACAAGTATATAGAAAAACTGTCGATGTTTATTATTTAGCTAGTATCCGGGTAACTTAGTGAATTCTGTCTCTGGTTGGATAGCTTTCAAATGATTCTTTTGGATTTTCTTGTCAGACGGGCAATTACATGCAAACAGTGAATATCCTGTTTCTCCTTTTCCAGTGTTGGCTAAGCTGCAGTGCTGTCTTAAAGAAATGCAGTGAGAGCCGCAAATACGAGCCATATCTATAACTTTAAACTTCTAGTAGGGATATTAAAGTAAAAAGAAACAAGTAACCTGAATATATTTTATTTAATCCAGCATGCTGTAGTACCCCCTTACCTGCAGTTTCTCTGTCCGTAGTTTCAGTTAGCCTCAGTCAGCCGAGGTCCGGAAGCAAATGCTCTTCTCTTTCTGACCTTTCCGCTGAAGGTCAGCAGGAGCCTAAGGCTGCTTCACAACGCCTACCTCCTTCACCTGTCTTCATCTCATCCCCTAGGCATTCTATCATCTCTTATCACAAGAAAGGTGAGTACAGTACAATAAAACGTTTTGAGAAAGAGACTTCATTCATGAAACTTTTCTTATTAAGGTTTTGGTTCTAATTCCAGCACAGTTATTACAGTGTTTTGTTATAATTGTTCTGTTTTATTAATTATTGCTCTTTAAAAACAAAGTTCAACCAAGTGAGTTTGAAGACCTAATGGATTTTATTAAATGGTTCATGATTTGGGCAGCATCCCATCTGGCAAGTAGAGGGGAGCTCCAAGGAGTTGCAGAAAATGGAAGAGGGTGGGGTGAGAAAGTTATTAACAGAAGGATTGTTTCATTCAAGATCATCTTCCCTTAGGGGGATGGCAGGGGGTCTTATGCAAATTAACTCCTCTTCCTTTTGGGGGTGTGTGGAGAAGGCCCCTGTGACATACTACCTCATTGATGCTGACCAGAAAATTCCTGACTGACCCGTTAAGACTACATTTCTTGGGGAGGTTGAAACTGCAAGATTAGGTATTAAGTCCATATACGGTGATTTGGCTTAAGTGATGCCATTTCGGGTCTGTATTTTTCTTTTTAACATTGTTAATCTCTTACTGTGCCGAACTTATAAATAAAATTTTATCCTAGGTATGTAGTATAGGAGAAAACATAGTGTCTGCAGGGTTCAGTACAATCTGGTTTCAGGCATCCACTGGGGGTCTTGGAATGTATCCCCCTCACCCCCGGGGATAAGGGTGGGGGGACTACTTGTATCCAAAATATTATTATTTCAACATATAATCAATATAAAAATTATTAATGAGATGTTTTACAATTTTTTCATACTAAGTCTTTGTAAATCTCTGTATATTGTATATTTAGAGCACAGTTCGGACAAGCCATACTTCTAGTGTTCAGGAGCTACGTGTGGGGCTAATGGTCATAGGGGCTAGAGCCTTCTTAACAACATCCAGTAATGATGGTTACAGCTGGCCTCCCTGCTTTTAATCAAAATTATGTTTAAGTATGATACTTGGTATTGGTTTCTGATATATTTTATTAAGTTAAAGAAGATTTTGTTTCTGAGTATGAAGTTCCTTTTAAAGTAGGTAATTGATACTTCCCTTAAATACTTTTTTTATTTTTATTTTTTTTAAAGATTTTATTTATTTTTTCGACAGAGATAGAGACAGCCAGCGAGAGAGGGAACACAAGCAGGGGGAGTGGGAGAGGAAGAAGCAGGCTCATAGTGGAGGAATCTGATAGGGGGCTCAATCCCATAACGCCGGGATCACACCCTGAGCTGAAGGCAGACGCTTAACCGCTGTGCCACCCAGGCACCCCAAATACTTTTTTTTTTTTAAATACATATACTGACATGATCACACCTTTCCTTCCCATTTAAACTGTTAATACAGAGAACGATAACAGAATCCTTGGGGTATAATACAAAAATATGTTTGGTCTTTGTCCCCACTACTGGCAGGAGCTCCTGAGACTCTTGGAATTTCCAGAGTGATAGGAGTCTTTTGTTATTCCTAAACACTCCCTTAGATCACATCTGAGTTTATGCTAATGAAGCAGCTTAGAGTGGGGTTCTCTAGACAGCCTCAGGATGGGCCTGGTCACCAGAAATACCCAGTGATCGGAGGGTTTAAACTTACAGACTCACCCGTTGACCTCCTTTGAGGAGCGAGGGGGCTGGATATAGGATGAAATTCCTTGCTTCCTTGTTGGTGACCTGGGCTAGGTGCTGCGAAGGTGGTATACCTGGAGAGGGCCTGGAAGTTCTGTTTCTCCTAGCCCCCCCCCCCCCCCCCCCCCCCCCCCCCCCCCCGCCCCTCCCCCCTC
>NC_048219.1:184398002-184406794 GCF_002007445.2 Ailuropoda melanoleuca
CCCCCCCCCCCCCCCCGCCCTAGCATATCTTCCCTTTGGCTGTTCCTGAGTTATATTCTTCATAATAAACCGATAAACGTAAGTAATGGGTGTTCCTGAGTTGTGGGAGCCATTCTAGCAAATTACTAAACTTGAGGAGGGGATTGTGGGAATCCTTGGTTTGTCACCAGCTGGTGACTCGTGACTAGCAAGTGGAGAATAGTCTTGGGGGACTAAGCCCTTAACCTGTGGTATCTAGCTCTTGTAAAATAGTACAAAACTGTAGGTGACTTCTAGCTTTAGTAAAATTGTCTTTAAAAATACTATCAATGTGTGCACATGGTGGAAGACTTTTTAAAGTAGTGTCTTATCAGAGTATGTTTGCAGAATGTAAATTTCCTGAGTCCTTAAATCTCTGAATGCTTCTTTATTCTACTTGGCAGTTGATCAGGAATTTAGCCAGGAGTAGAATTCTAGTATAGTTTACTTATTTGTAGGTGTCCTAGTTTAGGGTTTTTTGGAAGCTTTTGGGATATTCTTAAACCTGGTGCTCTGAGAATTCACAAGGCTGTGTCTAGAGGTCAGTTATTTTTGCCCCCATTCACCTGCTCAGCGCTCCCCGGGCTCTTTCAACCTGAAGAGTAGCGTCCATCAGCTCTGGGGTATTTTATCACTGAGTGCTTCAGTAATTCCTGCCTTTTCATCTCTTTGTTCTTTTTCTAGAACTCCTTTCAGTGGAACTTGGTCTTGTGGATTAATTCGACACCTTGAAAAAGGACTTTGACTACCTCATTTTGACCTCAGACTTTCTAATTAAATTTTTCTTTCCAGCTTACTCTTTTAACTCAGACAAAAGACCCTGCACAAAACTTGTGATGGGAACCGAAACTACCCCCTCAAGCAATAAGGACTGCTTTGAGCCAGCAAGACCTGTGTGTGGTTGATACCAAGACAACGATCCACCTGACCTTTACTGCCCACCTGCAAATACCTACTGACCTTTGTCCCACATTTTCCTTGCATAAACCTATAAGTATTTTCAACACTTCAGAGGCTGTCTTAAGGCAGTCTTTAAGATAATCAGTCAGCTGTGTTCCTGGTGTGGGCCTCATTGAAATACATTTCCTTTCTTATTTCCCTATTGCTGTCTGTCTGCCTTTGGCGAGTGGCTGAACCTGGACTGTTGGAACCCCCAGAACCCTTATAACTCTATGCCCCCCTGTTAAAACCTTATTTTTAAAAATCTTTTTTGACTTCTGTTTTCTACTACTATGATTTTGCTTTCCTTTCTGGTGAAATATTCGAATATATCTGTTGACTTTTAAATTCAATATCAAGTGCTGGTCCTAATTTTAACAAGAGCTTTTTCTTATTTTTAGTCCTGTATGGTGCCCCATTCTTGTTTCATCAATACAATAGCCTCTCATATCTTTTTGAAAGAATATAAAGTATTTCTTCTATTTCCTGCATCATCAGTTTCCATCGAGTTCCCCCCACTTCAGTTTTCATCTGTCTTTCATTGTGATGGGTTTTTGTCAAATATCTGGTGATCCAGAACTTCATATTCTCTCTGGATTTTTGATTGATTTTTGTGCTTCTGGTCCCCTCCCCCCAATCAATAAATTCCCCACATTGGTATGAGATTTAACCATATCAAAGATCTGATAGGCTATTCTGCGTACAAATCTGGATGGCGCTTCAGAGATTTGGGTAATATCTAAATAACTTAGCGCTTAGAGGGCATACAAGGCAATGCCAGTGAGATATTGCCTTTGTTTCTTAGAGCTGCTATAACACCACAAATTCAGTGGCTTAGCACGATGGAAATTGATTATCCTACAGTTAAAAGAGGCCAGAAGTTAACTGGGCTGAAATCAGGTGTTGGCAGTGGTGCCTCCTCCTGAGAAGAATCTCGTCTTGCCTCCTCTTTGCTGTGCCTGCTGCACACCGTGGCCTCGCTCCAGCCTCCCAGGCCAGTGCGGTACACCTCTGCTTTGTCCTCACGTTGCCTGCTTGGAGTGGCCCATCCACTGCCTTTCTTTTAAGGACACTTGTGATGGCATTTAGGGCCCCACTGATAATCCCAGGTCCCGCTCTCATCCCCAGACCCTTAATTCCACACATCTGCAAAGACCCTTGTTTGAAGTAAGGTAACATTTGCAGGTTCCAAGGATTAGAGCCTGATGCCTCTGGGGTCATCTGTCAGCCTGCTTCCAGGTACTTAAGCATTCTCCAGTGCCTCTGTGCTTTCACAGATGCTGTTATTACTGCCTGAGGTTTCCTCTCTCGTGTCCATTGCCAAAAATCTGTGGATCCACTCAGTTCTTAACCTTCCGTAACCTTCTTTCCCACTCCTAGACAGAGGACTGTGTTTGACTGTTTCCTTCATACAGCCTGTCTCCTTATCCAGTAGTGTTTGCCATGTCAGTCCTATCTGTCTTGTTGGTCTCTACCACTGGAGTGGGAGGGTTTTGAGTTCTGTGGGCACATTTCCAGAGTGGGAAGCTTTGGGTCCAGAGCCGGGTAGGCAGTCATCAACTAGTTGCTGAGGAGATTGAGCATTTATTAAGGGCCAGTTAAATACTAGGACCTGTCGTGTTGGGCCATGTAATTAACAAAACAAAACATGGTAAAGTAAGTATGCTCATATGCCAGAATTTCTCCAGGGCAAATTTTTTTCAGGACGTGTTTGCTAGGTCATGGGAATTCACGTTTTCCACTTCTGCTGGATACTGCCAAATTGCTCTCCAAAGTGGCTGCACTTCCCCCAACGAAGCCAAGAGCACTCTTGTTTCCTATATCCTTGCCAATACTTGTGATGCTTTTTCTAATTAAAAAAATTCGATAGGGGGAAGTGATAATGTTTTCATTTGTGTTTCTTTGATAGTGAGGCTGACTATTTCATAGATGATGGGCATTTAGGCTTTTTTCCCATGGACATATGTAGACTGTTTTTTCTACTGAGTTGTCTTTTATTTATAGAAATTCAACAAATATTCTGGATATGAATTGTATATATATGTTGTTGTTGTCGTCCCCCCTGTTTACATATGAGGAAACTGGCATAAGAAAAGCAGGTAATTTTATAAGATTTCCCTCCACCTGGATGGATAGATGGATGAATAAATGAATGAATTTTAGAGTCATAGCTAATGAGAAACAGAGTGGGGGTTTTGGACCCAGGGATATCTGGTTGTAAGGCCGTCTTTTTTTTTTTTTTTTTAAAGTATATCTGGCTGCTTTACAGGGAATTAGGAAATTAATAATAAGTAGTGATATGCTAAATTTTGTCAGAATACTTAACTGTTAGTTCCACTTACAGGCTCTGTGAGTTTGGGCTGATGTAAATTATTTTTTTAATGCCGATAATGACTGCAAACTTGCCTGCTTCACAAGTGATCGAGAAAATCATTGAGGGATGCCTGGGTGGCTCAGGTGGTTAAGCGTCTGCCTTTGGCTCAGGTCATGATCTCAGGGTCATGGGATCGAGCCCCATCACTGGGCTCCCAGCTCAGCAGGGAGTCTTCTCCCTCTCCCCTTACTTGTGCTCTGTCTTGCTCTCTCTCTGTCTCTCTCTCAAATGAATAAATAAAATCTTAAAAAGAAAATCATTGAGATAGTGTATAAAAGTGTTATATATACAGTGAAATACTGTTTATAAATCTTAGTAATTATTCTTCTTGACCATTACCATTATGAGAGAATAAACTCAATATATGCCTGAAAAGTTTTAGATGTACTTTTTTTTTTATATAGACTTTATTTTTTAGAGCAGTTTCAGGTTTACAGCAAAATTGAGCTGAAGATAGAGATTTCCTATATACCTCCAAGCTCATGTATGCACAGCCTCCCCCATTGCAGTTAGTGAACTTACATTGATACGTCAGTATCACTCATTTTACCGTAGGGCTCACTCTTGGTGTTGAACGTTCTGTGGGTTTGGACAAATAGGTAATGACGTTTATCTTCTTAAAAGTACGCAGAGTGGTTCTGCACCCCCGAAATCTCTCTGCTCTGCTGGTTCATCCCATCTTCCTCCGTAATTCTTAACAATCTTTTACTGTCTCAGTAGCTTTTCCTTTTCCAGAATGTTGTACAGTTGGAATCAGACAGCGTATGTAGCCTTTTCAGGTTGACTTCATTCACTTAGCAATATGCATTTAAGTTTCCTCCATGTCTTTTCATGGCTTGACAGATCGTTTCTTTTTAGTGCTGAATAGTATTCCATTGTCTGGATGCTCTACAGTGTATGCATTCACCTGCTGAAGGACATCTTGGTTACTTCCAGGTTTTGGCAGTTACGAATAAAGCCACTATAAATATTTGTATGTAGCTTCCACCCTCCCCCCATTAGTCATAAGCTTTCAGCTCATTTGGGTAAATATCAAGGAGGCTTAGTTGCTGGACCATACTGTAAAGGATATATTTAGTTTTCTAGGAAATTGCCAAACTTGTCTTCCAGAATGGCCGTGCGGTTTGCATTCCCACGAGCAATGAATGAGTTACTCTTGCGCCGTATTCTTGCCAACATTTGGTGATGTCAGTATTTTCGGATTTTGGCTATTCTAATAGGTGTGTGGTGATACATAATATGCTTTTTTTGGTTAAAGGTTACATGATAAAATGTCATTTGCTAGTGCGATGGTGTTTTCAAAAAAAGCAGAAATGTTTCTGAGTCTTTTCTAGTGTGATAGATCGTGTTTTCAGAAAAAGCAAAAATTTTCCTGTGAGTTTTTGGAAGTAAAAATACGTCCAGGAAAAGGCTGATATTTGGCTCTGATGATTAGACCACGAGTAGTAATGTTTGTCTTTTTATTTTGACAGGTATTGAAACACAGGCGCATATCGTGAAGGCACTAGCACCTCCTACCATTGTCAACTGGTAAAATGTTAATTTTGTTAATTACAAAATAACTTCTATTAAGCATAAAATGTATTAAGTTAAAACCAAGTGTGTCTAAACTGTCAAAAAAATTTTTTAAATTCTTCCCATTTTGTGATTGTAGAATTACGGAAGTTAGGATAAGGTGGCTTTCCTACTAATTTTAATTCAGTACAAATGCTTTGGAACATTGTTAAGCCATGTTATTCACCAATATCACTGATCTTTTCTCAAATTGAATTTCATATAAGAATCTGTGTGAGCGTTTGTGAAGTTTAGCACTAATTAGAGTGGTATTACCATTTCAGCATATGCTGGTGATTTTAAATTTGTGTTAGTGTTATTTTAAATTTCTAACTGGACACTTTAACAGAAGTTGCAGGTTCCAGGTGTTAGCCTGCAGCAAGTTCTACATGTTACTCATAGTGGTGGTGGGCTAGAATGAGGCAGGTTTTATTCTTTCCTTACTGTGTCTCCTGGTTTCTTGAAATTTTGGGGCAAGAATTTGAGAATCTCCACATCCAGTGCAGAGCCCGACCGGGGGCTTGATCTCACAACCCTGAGATCTTGACCTGAGCTGAAACCAAGAAGTGGAAGCTTAACCGGCTGAGCCACCCAGGCCCCACCTTAGTTTGTTTTTAACTGATAAGCCCAGATACAGATAAAGGGCTTTTGGGGTGAGGAGGGATATGGAGGAAAAGATAAGGAAATATCTAAGAAATCTTACTGAACAGTCTGTAAATTCTTAAAAGGTATAGATTTAGATTGGATAGATTTAGATGGTGTAGACTAAAATTATCTTGAAAATCTTAATTTTGATGTGTTAATCTTTCTTCACATTCTAAAGGCTAAATTTACCTGAACTATCTGTTCTCAAACGGGTACTTTATTTTGCTTATTGTAAGCATGTTACTTTTGCTGACATATTTCATATGTTTGCAACTATTTAGCCTCTGGCCTTTGAATTTTCTTTAATTTCATTTTCTATTTTTACTGTAGGGAAGGAAATAGTTAAGAACAGAAGTGAAATTGTTAATTGAACCACCAACCAATCCACTTTCTTAGGTTTAGGTTCATGTAATACTAGACAAAGTTCTTATCTGGATTGAGTTGAAATTTACTAAGACCCTCAAGTACCAACCATCCAGGCTGATGTCATTATATAATCTAATAGTTCATGTTCTCCAGAAATATTTATATAGGTGGCTCTCATTAACCATTTTGGAGATAATTGGAGTAAGTAAGGAATTAGTACTACAGGAGCGTAAATAGGCTATTCACTATTGTTACAGTGCAGCCAGGGCATTTAATTCTTGGCTGGTTAGGACACACTGATGAATTTGTCAAAACAGTGCTCTGCTAAGGTTTGGTTTCTCTGCCCTGCCATTTGGATAAAATAATGATGACTGAACATACCATTTCCCCTGTTTCCTGTCAGTGGATCAGCCTTAAACAAAATTCTAGGATAAAAAGCTGCACTTCTGTATAGAGAATTTCATATCACTTCTTTTGGATATCATAATAAGGGGAGTTACGTGGTTTGGAAGGTGAGTAGAAAGCGGAGTAGGAATAGGTTTTCCCTTAGATGAGGAAGTTGAAGCAACATGATTCAGAGCCCTGAGCCCATGTATGTGTGTGAGTTGTCTGGGCGGGGGTTTTTGGGGATCTCCCACATGACAGGATTAATGAATGGACAACAGAACCACCTCTGAGGGACTCCCCTGTGAGTTGCAGGGTCTTGGCACGAGGTTATTAGCGGTAGACATAAGACTATAAAAACCCTGAGAATTAGGGACGTTTGTTGAGGATCAACTTTTTTAGAGATATGGAGGCCCGGTAAGTTGATTTGGTTAAACAGAGTTGGTCCTGAATTAGATTGCATGTGTATTTTTTACCTTGGGCCCTGGAGTGGGATCCACAAAGTGGGATCCAATAGTTCTGTGTCATAAAATCCAAGGATATTTAAACTTTACTGTGGAACTAGCCGTGAGAAAAAAATGTTCTTCATATATGTATTTTCTTAAACAAAAATAAATTTGTCATTATCTAACTGAAGCTCATGGAAAGAAATCCCCAGAATTGGCTAGTGAAGTAGAGATGCCAAAGGAAATTCCAAATATAAGATGTGTAAAGTATCCTTATTCTCGTTACTTACTACCATTTTATAAGGAATTTTGTGGATGGATCTATGATGTCAGCTGCTTCTAACTTTTAGAATCTTAAATGCCTGAAACAATAATGGTAACGTGCTAGCTGCTGAATCCGTCTCGTGTCTCTGATACGCATACTCCTCTTCACATTTTACAGGTGAGGACATTGAGGCTTAGGAAAGTAGTTGACCTAAGTGACGTTTAGTAAGTAGTAGACTGAGTGCCAGACTCCGGCGCCATGGCCTAGGCTCTCAGCATACAGTTGACTTAAGTATCTTCAGAATCAGTGGGGATATAAATAAGAAATAATCACGATGAAAGAAAAGTATTGGTATTGGTATAAGTAGTTTGTATTAATGAATTTAAAGTGCTACTAACACATGTGATGTATTTTGTAGTTTATGTAGAGTGTGTTCACCTGCTTTCTTTGTTCCCAAAGTGAGTTCTGTGAGGCATTTATTATCACCCCAGTTCTGTAGTGAACCTGAAGCTCTGGAGTGTTAAGGAAATTGTCCCCTATTACACAAGGAGTAAGTGGGGAGGCCAGCATCAAACCAAGAGCTTACTGCCATAGTTCTAAAAGGAGCCAGTCCACTGAACATTTTTATATGCAGTCAAACTAGTGTTGCAAGTAATAGTATCTTCAGTAGATTATATGACGTATGTAAATGAAACGATGTAAGTAAAACTGCTTTGAAATTCCGCATAAACAGGCTTCGTACGCAAACCAACTGTACTAATAATTAACGTTTATAATGCCTTTGCATTTTTCCAGTCTTTTATTTGCTGCATTCCATTTTATCCTTAATTTAAATTTTGTGCATTACCTAAATGATGACAGAAAAGGGAGAATAAGGCACAGAAAAGTTGTTTCATAAACAAAAGATCAGAATTAACTATTGGTAGAATCCAGGCTATGGTTTGTTTGTTTATTCCATGAAACGGTTAATTGTAGGGTGACAGGTTTGCCTAAAACTTTTCTGGTTTTAGTACTGAAAGTCCTGTGTCTTGGGAAACCCCAAAGTCTTGGGCAACCCAGAGTGGTTGGTCATCCTAATTAATTGTCACACTTTGTGGTGGACTGGGGATGGGATTAGGGCTGCCATATAAAACATAAGACACTCAGTTAAATCTGAATTTCAGATAAAAATCAAGTAATTTTTTTACTACATGTTCCAGATATTGCTTGGGACACATGTACACTAAAATTTGTTCATTGTTTGTCTGAAATTCAAATTTAACTGGGTATCTCCTGTATTTATTAAGTCTGACTTCCCCCAAGAAAGAATGAGGGGACATTCTGATGTATAAAAAGATCACTTGGCTGCTTTTTTGTGTAGACCTTAGGCTTTTTTCATTTATCTGTTCACATAAATGTACCATCTCACAGTACTTGACTCTTGTTCTTTTAGTTATGTGGATAGAGATGCAAGAGGTCAGGATGAATATATGAAACCATATTTTGCTCAGTCGGTGCATTAAAACTGCTGTGTGTGTTTGTATACGTGTGTGTGTGTATGTGTATGTATGCATGTATGTGTATATGTGTTGGTTGGTTTGAAGTTCTGTACTTGGCAGGAAATTTAACCCAGACAGAAATGAGCTCATTCTGTCATTGTTGGATCAGTCTGTCAGGCATTGGCACATTCTCACAGACTGTCCATATTGTCTTTCGACTATATGTTAAAAAGTATTTTTGTTGTCGTTAGGATAGTGTATTCACAGGATTCAAAATGAAAAGGAAGTAAAGGTTTTCTTCTTTCTTGGACCTGTTCATTTGC